>NW_006921794.1:5517198-5539726 GCF_000298275.1 Orycteropus afer afer
AAAAAAAAAAAAAAAAAAACCAAACCAAAGCCACTGCCATTGAGTTGACTCCAATGCATGGCAACACTTAGGATGAGTAGAACAGCACCATAGGCTTTTCAAGGCCCCAAAACTTTATCTTATGGAAGTAGACTGCCTTTTCTTTCTCCCAGGGAGAAACTGGTGGGTTTGAACCACTGTCTTTTTGGTTAGCAGTCAAATGTCCTAACCACTGCAACACCAGAGGACCAAGGATGCCATAGAAATCTCAAGTAAGTAATGGGCTTCCAAGCATGATGATCCTGCTGGTTGGTCATTAATAATATGGAGATAATATGTGAATCAAAGTAGTTCTTGTAATGGAAGGTATGTTTTATTATTTTACTAGGGCTTTTAATGATATTTAGCATAAAATTGTCTTTCCAAGTTGAAACTCACAATTATAAGTCTTCTACCCAGAAAGACAAAGATACTGGAGGTCCTTGATTGTTTTGTATGTGTATATGTGTTTAAGCTCTAACTAATAAACTCTAGCTATGAAAAATCACCTTGGGAGACTTCAAAATGGTGAAGAATAAATTTGACACTCATATCAAGTTAGCCAATGTGGATATTTTAAAAGGTAGTAAAAATTTGAAACAAATCCAAGCATCAAACGTTGCAATATCAAAATCACATTTTGTCCGCATATTTTTTTAGTATTTTCCTTTTTTTCTATTCTAATAGAAATAGAACTACATAACTAGCTATGCAGTTATGAGAACTATATAACTAATAACAGGATATATACATACAGACATTTGGATTTTAAATAACATTGTCTTAATCATGTTTGGTCACAGGACTAGTTTCCAATAGTGGTTTAAGTTTGTAAAGGGTAAATGTGGCTTATTCCACAACTTGGCTTATACTGTGCTTAAAAATAGGAGATTCCATAGTCCATAGCAGTTCTCTGCAAATATTCTTGTATTCCTAGGTATAGGAAGAAAAGGAGCATGCAGTTGGATAAAGACAGAAGCTGTATTTTTTTTTCCCTCTCCTTAGGAAAACCTACATTTAACTTTATACTATAAAATGGCCCTCCATGCACTTTTTGATGCCAAAATGAGTTGTTTACCTGTCTGCTAATAGCAATTAGATTTCTTGTTAATGACCAGTTTGTAATTGAATGCTGCTACCTAGGCATTAAGCCCCAAGAGATCACAGGAAACAATTTCTCAGGCTCACGACATCTTGCTCTGGAGGTTTTAAAAACAGCTCCATGGATATTTTTTTTCCCCTTTTCAATGTGCTATTAGAGTAGAAGGGAATCAGTCACTACTGTTTTATTCTCTATACATACTTCATCAAAATAAGTCCCTTTTTTTGTGGTATTTCTATGTTAAGAGACCTCAATCCTATAGTATGTACTGAAAACAAGAGGAACCCTTACACGTGTAATTATATTTATGCTAGAGCACTCTAATGGATCTCTGGTGGCATAGTGGTTAAAGCATTCTGCTGCTAACAAACAGGTCAGTGGTTTGAACCCACTAGACTCTTCACTGGAGAAAGATGAAGTAGTCTGCTTCCATAAAGATTTACAGCTTTGGAAACCCTATAGGGCAATTCTAGTCTGCCTGAAAGTGTTGCTCTGAGTTGGGATCAACTCGATAACAGTGGGTTAGAGCACTCAAATGTATACCTTAGAAGAGGAATTGCAGTGGGTAGACACTCAACACTGCCAACATTTCCTACTGCCCTCCCCTAGCAAAATGGAGTTTTCAAACTGTTATTTTCTCCCTGATGCTCCAGCATCCTATTCTCTTTCCCATCACAACATAAAGAGAAAATTGAGGCAATAAAAGGAAAATGACCTTATGTTTTCATTGCCAAGTCCATGATCCCTGAATCCACAGTCTCTCTTTCCTCCTGCTATGGGTATCCTTTCACCTTTCTAAAGCCAACTATCCCCCTTATATTCTGAATCCTATTAGCCCCTAGGAGCTCTGGTAGCATAGTGCCTAAGGCACTTGACTGCTAACCAGAAGGCTGGCGGTTCAAACCCCCTGAAGGAAGGTTGGGCAATCCTACTTCTGTAGTGATACTGCCTCGGAAACCCAAGGAGGGGTCGCTATGAGTTGGGACCAACTCGACGGCAAATAACAACAACAACATTAGCCCCTACTGTCACCTGAAATTAACCACTAGGCTATGGGATAGAGCACCCTCAGTGGCTGGTCTAACACAATTTGCTGTTTCCTAGACAACACTACTTTTAAAAGTAGATTGTTTCACTACAATTTTGCAGTTAATCACTAAGTGCAGTGTAGAAGACTCCTTAGGTTTGGTCTAAGAGAATAGATAAGAAATATTTTGCTATAAGTAGATCTGATAGAGATAAGATTTAGGTAAAAAGAAAGGGGCAGGGGAGGAATTTCAGAGATTGTTTTCATCTGCTTATCTACTTTCATATTGAAGTAGGTCTACAGGAGCTGTGGTAACGTAGTGCCTAAGGCACTTGAGTACTAACCAGAAGGCTGGTGGTTCAAACCCACCAGGCACTCCTTGGAAGGAAGATGAAGGAATCTACTTCTGTAGTGATACTGCCTCGGAAACCCAAGGAGGGCTCGCTATGAGTCGGGTCAGACTCGATGGCACATAACAACAACAGGATTTTTACCTTGTCTTCTTAAATGTCTCCTCTTACCCTAGCCACTCCTTGGAAGGAAGATTGGGCAATCTACTTTTGTAGTGATACCTCCTCGGAAGCCCAAGGAGGAGTCTCTGTGAGTCGGATCTGATGCAACAACAGTGAATTTGTTTTTTGGGGGGGTACCCTAACTCTAAGGAACTCTGGTTGTATAGTGGTTATGACATTTGGCTACTAATCAAAAGTTAGTGGTTGAAACCCACAAGCTGCTCTATGGAAGAAAGATGACGCAGTTTGCTTCCATAAAGATTTACAGCCTTGGAAACACAATTGGGGTCACTATGAGTCAGAATTGACTCAATGGCAATTAATTGTTTATTTGTTTTTCCCCTCCCGCAGCTCAAATATCTGTCTTAGCTTTTTGTTCTTAGCTTATATGTTAAATATATTCTCCTGTACCTCCAGCCATCACTGACTCTACTAGACTATGGGCCAAGATTATTTTTCTTGATTTTTGCTGTTACCTGTTCCTTGTGCATTCAGATTACTACTTAGATTTGACCATAGCCTTCCTGGTACTATATTACCAGCTGTCATATTTTAGGGAACAACTGGGCATGCCTAAGCTGCAGCAGTTGGTGCTAGTATGTGAACCAGACTGCACAGTGGGATTTCAGAATGCATAGAGACACAAACATAGTAATTGAGCCTTGTAAAGAAAGAACATGGCAATGTAACTAACTGGTAGACAAGCACCCGAAGATAGAGGTGTTTTGATAGGTAGATAAATGTGGAATGTGTGGGTATGAAGGTCTAGAACCATAGGAGCAGGAAGAAGTTGATGTCCTGGAAGTTCATTAAGCATGAATAAGTCTAAAATGTAGCCTACACCCTTGATGATAAGTAAGGGAGGTAGGAAGAAAGGATGAGGAGGAAGGCAGCTTACAGAGCTAACAAGGAGGAAATCCAAAAGCCCTTAATGTACTAGGATAGTTACAAAGTGAGAACTCACACTCTGGGTAGGGGAAAGGAGAAATCTGATCATTGACACAGGCCACAAGGTGAGGCCTAGGAAGCTTGACAGAGAAGAATGCATTCTCAGAAATACTTGAAAACCTAAGGCTTAGGCTGGAAGCACAGACTACCTGTTGATGAGGATTAGAAAAAAAGGTCAGAATAGCTTCTAGGACAGTGGATAAAAAAACAAAACAAAACAAAAAAGCATTGCCATCAAGTCAGATCTGATTCAGTGACCCCTCCTCGGGTGGGGGACAGAAGTAGATTGGCCAACCTTCCTTCCGAGGACAGTGGATGGGATGAGCATATTGTGTGTGTGTGTGTGTGTGTGTGTGTAGTGTAGTGTATATACAGTGATGTTATGGCATCGTTAGCCCCTCTGTTGTAAAAAGAGGAACACAAACACTGGAAATATAGCAAGGCTGATTAGCTCATCCATCTCTCTAGATTTATCATAGTTAAGTGCCTAACAGTCACTTTTCTTTGTGGCATATCAGGGAAGACTTGCACATCCAGTGGGAAATATAAAGGAAAAGGCACCTGTGGGGAAAGAAGTATGGGTTGAAAAAAAAAAAAAAAAAACATGAGTGGAAGCTTAAGAAAAACTAGCTATTGGGGTCTGTCAGTTTCAAAATTGGCTATAATTATCCAACCCTCCCTGTGTGCATGCCTGTTGCAATATGACGACTTTTCAATTCTTCCCATGGAGAAGTGATATCTGTCTCCCTACCTCTTAGTCTGGCTGGCCTTGTGGTTTGCCTTAGCCAAGAGAATGCAGTGGAAGTTACAGTATGCTTGTTCTGAAGCAAAGCCTCTAGAGGCTTGCTGCGCTTTTAGTCACTGTCTCAGAACATTGCCCTTGCCAGGGAAACCAGCAGGAGGATGAGCCACCACATGGAGCAGAGTTAATTCATCTCAGCTAATGCCATTCTAGATCATTTATCCTCAGCCAGCCCACCAACAAGTCCAGATAGGTCAGCTGAGCTTGATCCAAACTAGAAGAAGCACCAGACAAACCAGACTACTGAGCTAAGTAAACGCTATTGTTTTAAACTACTGGGTTTTGTGGTTGGTTGTTACATTATTGTTATTGTTGTTATTTTGCCCTCCAGTTGGCTCCAACTCATATTGTGCATAACATGAATTGTTATGTATAACAAGATGAAATGTTGCCCCATCCTGTATCGGCTTCATGATCTCTAGTGTACTTGAGACCACTGTTTTGGCCACTGTGTATTTTGAGTGCCATCTACCATAAGAGGCCCCTCTTCCAGTGTCATATTTGACCAAATGTATTGTGATCCTTTTGGGTCTTATTTAATCAACAGCATGATTCATTATGATTATTTCCATAATTAGTACCCTCTTCATCTTATTTCAAACTAATATTTCCAAACTTACATTCACCCTAGAACCCACCCCCAAATTTTGATTTTTGGAAGTACATCACCAGGCCTTTCTCCCTCATTTGTTTCAGGGAGCTCTGCTGAAATCTTGGTGACACTGCTGGTGATGGAATTCCTGGTGGGTGCTTCCAGCATCATAGCCACACTCAAGCCCCACAGTACTACCAGTTGACAGAAGGATGTGGGTTTGTTACATAGCAACAACTAAGTGATACCATTTCCTCCCAATGTTTCTGGAATAGAGTGAGTTTCAGACACAGTAAGTAGGGAAAAAACAACTTGCAGCACAGAACAGAGAGGGAAACCCATTGAATGGGTCTCAAGTACAGCAATGATATGGAAGGCTGACTGAGATGAATGCCTTCCATAAAGTTCACTGGACAAATCTCCATAGTGACAGAGCCTCCAACCTAATTTATAGAATCAGCAGAGCTCCGTCATTCCCTATCACATTCGTCAGCACAGAAAGTGCCTCTTATTTGGCAACTGGAACATGTCAACAATTTTCTTTAGGAATTGTGCCTTGATTCCCAAACACGTCTTTAAACCATTTTGCTATTTTGCAAAGCCCACATTTAGGTCCATATGCTTACTGTTACATTTCATAAATGTCCCTAAATGAATACATATGTACTGTTAAAAATTAAACAACTCTGAGAAGCCTAGACAATGCTCCGAGACTTCTGAGCATCTTATCATTAAACATACTCCGGAAAACCAACCTCATTAATCTTGCAGAAACGCTCTTTTTTGTTTTCTCAAGGACTCTGTTCACTTTAATAAATAGTAGCTGTTTAACCTAGAAGTTTCTTTTTCCCAAGACCTGTATCTCTAGGAATTTGTGCATTCCATGTGACTTGTACTTCCACACTGCTTCAAAGAAACCATGTACATTCTTTATCACAAGACAGTAAATGGAACAGAAGCAAAAAAATTCTTTGTGATAGTGAAAGCAATTTCTCTAGAACAGACTCCCTCTTTGCTAACATCTCTCTTTCTTACTTATAATAAATTGTTGATCTCTTTAATTGTCAAAATCTTAATGGTTTTAACAGTACATTCCAAGAAACACAGACACACATACATATATGAGTGCAGAGTATAGAGACATAGAATTTCTGAAGGCACTGGGTTATGTTGTCAGAAGCTGATGAGAACATTTCTCATTCTGATCCAGTCAATAAAGCAATGAGTTTTCTTGAGCCTTCTCAAGGGCTGATTGCTAGGCAGAATAAATTCTTTAAAACTTTTTTGCCCTTTAACTTTATTAAATGCCTGACATTTAAGAACATTAGCTGATGGCAGAAGATGAGCCCTGCTCCATGTGCTATATCCTGGAACATGATGCAAGACATAAAAAGAAATCTGGACGGAAATGTTGCCATTAGTTTGGAAGTCGCTGTTTAATCTGAGTTATTTTGGGGAAGAAAATGACTCACAGAAGCTAAGTATTCATGCAGATTGTGATATTGTAGGAGGCTGGCATAGCTCACCATTAATCTTATTTCAATTAGAACTCTTCACAGCTTGCAATTAGAATGTCGCTGTTGTGATGAATCCATACTGTACATGTATCAGCGACTGTTTTCTAATGAAGAAAAACAGGCTACTTGGCATTTTAAAGACAAATTTTCATTTTGGGTAATTCAATAAATGCTTCTGCTTTGCCTACGCTCTCTATACCCTTAGAATTGTCCCTCAAAGCTAGAGAGACATTTTCGATTAATCCTAATCATGTCAAACATAACTCTTCCACATCTTCTAGAATTGTCTTAACTGTGATAAAACATCCACATAATAATGTGATATGTAGCTGAGACTAGCGTTTGGCAAACTTTTTCTTAAAGAGCCAGATAGCAAATACTGAGCTTCATGGGTAAGATGGTCTCTGTTGTAAGTATTTAACTTAGCCATTGTAGCTCAAAGCACACATAGACAATATCACATATAGACAATATGTAAAGAACTGTGTGTGGCTGTGTGCCAATGAAACTTTATATTTTAAAAAAAGTAACTGGACTGTGGGTCATGTTTTCTGACCTCTGGTTTACTCATTTTCTGGGGCTTGGGATGGAGAAAAAACTTTATCACTTTCAAATATTCTACCTAAAGTATTTATATCCTTTAGTCAAATTCATTCTCACAAGTCACTTTCAGAGCTGCTATTTGCTGGGTGATCCGGGAGGGTTGTGCTTGCATTTATATCTTACTGCACAAATCTATTTATCCCTCCTCCTCACTGATGTAATGAGCCAAATTTGGCAAATTGTCACTTTCATTTACTTTCATGATCTCATGATTTCCATTAGCAGAGAATGACTTTTCTGAGGCATTAAAAATGTCAAGATACAACAACATGAACATTCCTTCCTCTTAAATAATAATGTCACCACTAACCTCAGAGCCAGTTTCCCTCCTTCTGTGGTGCACTTATACAGATAGTCAAGTGATCGGCACATATCTGATGTGCCAAACACCATGGTAGGCATTATAAAAGAAAAGGTATGTGTCTAGGTTCCTGAGTAGAAGCATCAACATTGAATGTCAAAGATAGCATCAACTGCCCAAGTTGCCTTTGAGTCTACTTATGACTACTCCATGTGTCACAGAGTAGAACGGCTCCATAGGGGTTGGTTGGTTTGCTTATTTATTTATTGCTGTAGTCTTTATAGGAGCTCTGATAGCATAGTGCCTAAGGCACTTGACTGCTCACCAGAAGGCTGGCAGTTCAAACCCATCAGCCACTCCTTGGAAGGAAGGTTGGGCAATCCTACTTCCGTAGTGATACTGCCTCGGAAACCCAAGGAGGGGTCGCTATGAGTCGGGGCCGACTCGACGGCAAACAACAACAGTAGTCTTTATGGAAGCATATAGAAAGGCTTTTCTTCCATGCAGACTCTGCTTGGGTTTGAACCTCCAACTTTTTTTTTAGTAGTCAAGAGCAGACTGTTTTCACCACCCAGGTACCTAGCATGGACTATAGGCCCTTTATTGGAGTTTCTCATTTCCAAGTTTGCAATTCTGTTGAGAATGCTAGGTTTGCAATTGTTAAACAGTTAGTAAACCACATTGAGACCATTTGTAAACAAGGGTTAAATAAGGAAGTGTGGGTGCTATGTACTATAACAATTCCAAAAAGATTTTGAAGATATTAAGTACACAAATGTGGAGCCCTGTTTTATCGTGAAAATCCCACCAGATTTTAAAGATGCCATCATCAAAATACTGACTTCCAAATCTCTCCTAATATTGACAAGACCTTTCTAAATTAATTCATCCATTTTGTATACTCCTATTAAATAAAAAAGCACTATGCTAGGTGCTGTAGTGGGCATCAATAAAAATGACAGGGACTGAAAACTTGAGAAGTGTATGGATTAGGAGGAATAAAATGTCTTTGGGACTCAGAGGATAAGAGCATAATAATGTCAATTTATCCTTTTGGAATTTCAATAGAGCTACCCTATAGGGTGATGCACTTATCATAATTCATTTATTCATTCAACAATTCTTTCAAGGACTTCTCAAAATCATTAATCTATGATGCACAGACATAGATCAATGTACTGGAATAAAAGAGGATCAGAGCAGCGACTTACAGGGGCAGACAACAGGTATGTTTAAGGCAATGAGGACAAGAGGGAAAAAGCTTATTAGAGTCTGCAAAGGTCAAGGAAGATTTACAAGAGAAGGTATTTAGCCTGAGTCTTGGCAGTCAAACAAAGGTAGAACATAGAGCCAGCAAGTCTGGAATAGAGATGAAAAGCAAGTCAACACCATCTTTATACAAATGCAATGACAGGAATATTTTACACCACGATGTAGTGAAAAGAAAAAGGGAGGGGGGTCAGCTTTAAAAAGCTTGGAATTTCAATTTAGCTCTAACTCAAACTTGGCTAAAGGCAATAGGGAGTGTTGGAGAATACATTAATTCCGGAATGAGGTAAATCCAGAGATATATCCTGATTTACTCATTTACTTACTATGCCACCTTAGGTAAGCTATTAAACTTCTGGGTATCATTTTCTTCGTTTGGAAAGTGAGAGGACTACATGTCCATCTAGGATGTTTTTAGATTCAAATAACTACACAATTGATGTCTTCAGGATGGCAAGATGGTTGCAGCAACTCAGGCATTGCATCTAGACTTGACAAGGTCAAATGAAACAAGAGAGATGATCATTTCACGTGGCTTGCTTTACACTGACGGCATTTCCTTCAGAAGCATCTCACTAGATGTTTCTTTGTGTTTCATTGGTTAGAATTTGACCAACATGTCCATTCTGGAACTGTTCGTTATCGGGGATAGTAAAATAGCCCTGGACCAAGTAGTTTCACCGTAGGAGCTGAGAGTTAGGTCAGGATTTCCCGAGGCAACTCTCCCATTTGAGCAAAATCAGAATTCTGGTAGGAAAGAACTGGGCATGGAACCAACAATGTCATTGTCATTATTAGGATTAAAAGGCAACATATTATAAATGGCATAGGATAACACTTGGTATGTAGATGATAATAAATGATAGTTAAAATTACTGTTAATTTTATAACTTCAAATCTCAGAGATTCTGTTTCCTTAAGTATAAAATGTTTTCTAAGTTTTCTTTCAGCATTAATTTATGCCTTTTACTCTTTCATATTTTCACTCTTCAATATTCTCTAGATTTCATATCTTTTTAAAACTAACTTTCAGTGAGGTATAATTCATATACAGCATATACATCATGCTTCTTGTTGTTGTTACATATACCTAATGCTTAGGTCTTAACTATCAAGTTTGATAAGTTTAGACTAATGTATACACCCTTGCAGTTACCACCCTAGTAGAGCCTTTCCATCATCGCTTCTGAAACTTTCAGTAAACACCCTAGAAGTTGCATTTATTCTGGTATCTATCATCATAGAAGGTCCCTGGGTCGTGAAAGTAGTTAATAATAGGTTGTCAACCTAAAGGTTGGAGGTTTGAATACACTCAACAACTGCACAGAAGAAAGGCCTGTCAAATTGTTTCTATAAAGATCACAGCCTGAAAACCATGTAGAGCAAATCCACTCTGCAACAAATGGTATCACTATAAATTGGAATTGACTTTACATCAAAGAGTTTGCTTTTATTCATTTAACTCCATAGATTAATTTTGCTGAGTTTTGAATTTCATATGAATTGAATTATTCAGTATGTATCCTTTCGTGTCTGACATTTTTTGCTCAATAAAATTATTTTGAAATTTATCTATACCATTGCATCTACTAGTCATTCCTTTCTTTGTATTACCGAGTAATATTCCTTGTATGGGAGTTCTGGTGGCACAATGCCTAAGGCATTTGACTACTAACCAGAAGGCTGGAGGTTGAAACCCACCAGTCACTCCTAGGAAGGAAGGTTGTGCAATCTGCTTCCATAGAGATAAAAACCAAAACCAAACACATTGAGATGGACCTGACTCATAGTGACCCCTTCTTGGGTTTCCGAGGTGGTATCCTACTGAAGTTGATTACCCATCCTTCCTTTCAAGGAGTGGGTGGTGGGTTTGGAACTCCAGCCTTCTGGTTAGCAGTCAAATGCCTTAGGTACTACCACCCCATAAAACTCAAGGAGGGGTCTCTATGAGTCGGATTCTACTCAATGGTAGTGAGTATTCCTTATATAAATGTGATCATTTCTTTATCCTTTCATCAGCTAGTGGACATTAAGTGGTTCCTAGTTTTTGGCTATTGTGAATAAAGCTGTTTTGTAGATATACATTGACATTACATATGAGTAAGAATGGCAATCATTCAACATTATCACTGACACTTTGTTATTCTTGTCAGTGTGAAGTAAAATCTCATTGTGGTTTTTATTTACACTTCTCTGATGACTAATCATGCTGATTACCTTTCATATGTTCACTGGGAATTTACTTATTGTTGTTAAGTGTCTTTTCATGTTGTTTGCCCATTTATCATGATTTTTAATTATCATTGATTTAGTGGTATACTTTACATATTCTGGGTACAAATCCTTTTCCAGATATCTGTATTTTCTCCCAGTCTGTGACTATCCATTTTCTCAGCAGTAACTTTTGATGAGCTGAAGTTCTACCAATTTGTAATTGTTTTTTCTATTATAGTCAGCACTTTTTGTGTCCTGCCTGCAATGCTATTCTTTTTTTCCTTTCAGAAGTTTTGTAATTTTAGTATTTTATGTTTTTAGGTTAGCTTCCTAGGTAGTACTTCTAAAAGGTTTTTCAACTTAAGTTATTAATGTTTTCATATTTTTGCTTTCTTGAGTCGATTTTAGAAATTAATTGCTTTCTGGAAAAAGACTTAAAGACTTTTAATTGAGATTCAATCCTTGGAAGGAAGGTTGGGCAATCCTACTTCCGTAGTGATACTGCCTTGGAAACCCAAGGAGGGGTCACTATGAGTCGGGGCTGACTTGACGGCACATAATAACAACAACAACAACATGTTTTAATTCATATATAACTACACAAATATAACTTATATTAGTAAATAAATATAATCATATGCATATATTTGAAAAAGTTAACATCCATTTTATTTACTTACTTCCTGATGCCTTTTTCCTATAGCAACATCCCTATAGGAATATACCCTGCTATTAACAACCTGATATTTTAGTATCTATGTCTATCGGTCTATCTATCTATCTATCTATCAATGTATCTATCTATCTACCTACTGACATACCAACTTACCTACCAATCTATTTATCCTTGGAGAGGTTTCTGTCATTCTAATAAATGAATGCTCTCTGGGCTTGAGGGGATCCTTGAGTCATAGTCTTTACTTCTCGACGTGCACTTAGTAATCCACTTTTTTTTTGTTTCGTTTCCAGAATTTTAAGTGAACAACCTGATCCCATTTTGATATTTTATTGCAAATTTCTCTCATGATTTTTACTATTGTACTTTTATTTATCTCCAGTGGCATTTGTTTCCTTTTTAACTAGTTATTTAGAAAGCACATGTTCTCATTTTATTCTATTTATTATTACATTTAAGGTAAAACAGTTTCAAAATCTCTGTCATTAGAAATTATAAAATTGCTATTATCCATGTATTTTCTAGGAGGGAGCTCTGATGGCCTAGTGCCTAAGCACTTGACTGCTAACCAGAAAACTGGTGGTTCAAACCCACCAGCCACTCCTTGGAAGGAAGGTTGGGCAATCTACTTAAGTAGTGATACTGCATCGGAAACACAAGGAGGGGTCACTATGGCTCCAAACTTATTCATGTACTTTTTTTTTTGTAAATAAGTTGGGTTAGTTTTCCTGCTTTAATAGTTATTAATTTTTTAAATCTCTAATTCAAAATTTTTGCCCAAGTAGGTATAGATTTGCATATTCCATCTTGAATTTCACTAGGTCTATACTCCTCGGGAGGAAGGTTGGTCAATCTACTTCTGTAGTGATACCTCCTGGGAAACCCAAAAAGAGGGGTTGCTATGAGTCTGATCTGACTCAAGGGCACACAACAACAACAACAACAATGATTTTCCTTTATATTTGCAAATTCAATGATTTCTTTCACTGGTAGATTTTTTCTTTCTTTTTTTTCATTATTTTCATGTTCATTGTTTCTTGTACTTCTTTGATATTCATATTAAATGTATAATGGACCTCCTGGTTCTGTCTTCAAAGCCTATTCTCACATCACTTCCATTGCTACCTTTTTTCTCTCAGTTTTTTCATAAAGGTATATGTTTAACTTGATTTTTAATCCCCTAGTGTGTGTGTGTGTGTGTGTGTGTGTATCTATATATTTTGGAGGGTGAGTGGAATGGAGAAAATTTTATTATATAGATCAAATTTCAAGTATCTCTGTCTCTTCCTGATATCTCAGCTGGGTATCTTATTCTTTGTCCATGGGAGAAGTATCCTGCATTCCAGTGGCACTCAATAACATTTCTTCATTTATGACTTAGTATATATGAGCCTAATCATCTTACAAATTATATTCGCTGATATTTTAAATATTCTTCTATCCTAAAGTATTCTCCAGCCATAGCACATTAACTTAAAAACAAAGTCTGTGAAGTATAACTCTTAAAAGCCTATAGTACTAGCTTCCATGTTATTCATGTTCCCTTCTTGGTGGTCAATGCATCAGATTCAGCTATGAATCATTCCAAATAAATATTAAAATACTTATGAGCACTCTTACTCTAAGTGCTTTACTGTTACTGGGTTTTATGTTCACAACATGCTATGTAGGGCACAACGTGTTCTTCCTCTCTTTTAATAGAAGAGGAACCCGATATTCATGAGAGGTCGATGACTAATCTAAAGTCGTACATCAATTAAACAAGGTATTCCATTTAGAACTCAGCCTTCCTGACAGTCACTGCTTGGGATTCATGCTGCATTTAAATGTAGCTCTTAAATATGTATGACATCATCCATAGCCTTGCCATGCTGTGTTGCTTGTCCAGAGTCTCCATTCATCTCAATCTCTTGCACGCCTGATGTCCTATCATTCTTTCTCTATGTTTCAGCTTAAAATTATAAGTAAAAATGCTTTATGCATTTTGGACAGAATACATTATCAGATATGAATTGGTAACTAATGGGATTACTCTTATTTTTCTTTTCATGTTGTGGGGGTCTATTGGTAGCATTTAGCAATTTTTACTCTTTTGGATACTGGGTTCCTGGTTTGTTTTTTGCCATGAATATTTGCTCCCACACATTGTACTGTGAATACTTTCTCATTATTTACTTGTGACTAATGTCATTAAGGGGATAATTGACTTATATTTTTAGAAATTTAATGAGTAAGTGGCATTCCCACACATTATAAAGCTATTTTCTATTGCCAAGCAATAATTTTAGTGCTAATTACCACAAATAAATTTATACCCAAGCATATTTCTAATATTACAGAATATCTATACTCCACCAACCTTGGACATAATATGTCCATATTCTAAATTCCTGTAATCACTGGTTTATTGACCGTGTTTTTAGCTGTTAGTAGCATATTAAGAAATGATGCATTGTGCAAAAATTTCATAAATACATAAGTTATCCAAAACAAGTAAAACATATAGACTATAGAACCATAAAATATGTTCTAGATTTCAGTGATTGAATTTCAAGCAAAAATAAATAAAAATGTATTAGTGAAATCAGCAGTTCTAACACTTGATATTCTATTAACAGGAAATGGATATCTAGCACATAGTCAGTGCTCACTATGAAATATTATGTAACAGAGGCAATGAACTGCAAGTAAATGGAACCCTAGGCTAAGATGTTAAAATATAGTTATTTAGGAAAAGGAATAAAAATTTGAATTTTATCCCAATCAGTTAGGTAATTTAAAAACACATTTATACACACTCATACACATATACACAAAATGCAAATGACATATATATATATATATATATATATATATAGTCATATATTGGTCACTTTTGAATGAGTTCTTACATGGAAAAAGGGAGAAATGGAGTGTCAAGGATGAAGGGGATAAATTAAAAAGACGAAAGAAAGGAATAGAGAAAAAAAGAAGGAAAATAATTAAGATCTTTATATGGATCAAGAATGACAGTGTGACAATAATTGAGGATTATGATTAACTCAACTCTTTGGACATGTGGACTAAAGTGATATACTCAGTATTGCTCTTCTGGAAAGACTATTGAATTGAATCACAAAACCTGGCTCCACTGCTTTTTTCTGTCATATTTGCTATGTGTCATGGATTAAATTGGGTCCCCAAAAATATGTGTCAACTTGGCTGAACCAAGATTCTCAGTGGCTAGACAGCTATATAAGGATATAATTTGGCAGTTATGCAATGATTCTCATGATGTGATAAGTTAATGAGTTGTAAAAGGATTAGCGTGAGAGGTAACACCCTTAACCTCATCACAGCCCTGATCCAATTAAGAGTTTTCCTGGTGTGTGTTCTGTAACATCTTTTATCTTATAAGAGATAAAAGGAGAGAAAAAGAAGTGAGGGAGGGAGCTACTACCACCAAGAAATAAAAGCCAGGAGATGAGTACATGCTTAGAACCAGGGTCCTTGTGCTGGAAACCTTCTAGATCCAGGAGGAGATCAATGCTAAGACACATGGAGATCTTCAAAGAACGTCAGGCCTACAGATGTTGAGAGGGGGCAAGGAAAGACTTTCCTCCAGAGCTGACAGAGAGAGAAAAGCTTCCCCTAGAGCCAACACTCTGAATTCAGACGTCCAGCCTCCTTAACTGTGAGAGAGTAATTTCTGTTAAAGCCATCCACTTGTGGTATTTCTGTCATAGCAGCACTACGTAACTAAGACACTATGCTACTGACTGGTCCAAACTGGAACAAGTGCCATCTACTTTTGGCACCAAAATTTCCTCTTCTATAAGTGTAGTTGTTACGTAAAGTTTCTTCTGGCTTTATGCTTTGTTATAAACATATTATTTCTGATTCATATACCAACAGTAACATATATATGTTAAATTACTAGAAGTAATATACTTAATTATTACTAAAATAAATAAAAATAAAAACAAATTGGATGGAAGACTCACTCTTAATCAATATTAGGAAAAAAATCCTTCTTATCCTGTGTACTACATGACTCCTGTTGATGTACGTTTTGGGAACTTGGATTTGAAGGACTTATATAATTTTCTCTGATATTTTAAATATTGTGCAAGCAATAAAAGTCTTGATGTTGAGGTATGTTATGGCTATGTTCAACAATTAGGAATGTTCCCACCTTAAGAAGTGGTGTTCGGCTTACCTCTGTGCTGCTCTAACAGAAAATTACGGGATGGCTTTAACAAACAGGAGTTTATTCTCTTACAGTTTGGAGGCTTTAAGTCAAAGTTCAAAGTGCCAGGCTCTAGGGACTGAGTGAAAGCCCTTCAACCTTCAGCTTCAGTGCTGCCTCCTGCTCCAGGCTCACTGAAGATAGAGACTTTTCTTTACTCAGACAGCTGCTGGCTGCTGAGGCTGACAAATCCAAGGTCGACAAGTAAAAAGGCACAGACTCAATGTTACAAACAACATGGCTGTCCATTGAAAGTTCCAAGATCGGCAGAGCATGGCAGGCTGCTGAACAATAATTCAGCTATATGTGGGGTTCAAGCATGCCATAAGCTAAAGATAATTCCTAAAGCTGCATCTTATATATAGGAAGCAGACCACATTCTTAAAGCAGCTCTTCAGCTGCTTGTGGTAGATCCTACCATGGAGTTGATTGCCAGTTTCATTATGGGGAATAACTACCACCAGCTGTCCAGCCACTCAACCAGGCCCAGCCAAGTTGACACACAACATTAACCACAACTTGGATGGAGTTAAATACTGTATCAGGACTTCAGAATTTCTTCGAATTCTGAAATTTAACATATTCAAATTCAAACACATTCTGCAAATTTGTTGCAGAACAGATTTGTCTCCTGGATACACTCCTGATGTCTGGCTGCTCCCTGCTTTGTCACTCATGGCTTGTGTCAAAGGCTGACTTCTTCCTACCTGCCTTTCTCTTTGATTTGTTGCTATTAGTCTGTGTGTGACTCAGACATAGATAAATCTTTGACATCTTTGATGGTAATTGACTCCAGCTGTCTACTCTCTAACTGCTTCTATAAAGGAAAGGTTGGAAGTTGCATCACGAGGATTGGTGTCAACCAGTGTGGTAACTCATGGTGACACATACACACACCCTCACAGACCTCTCCTGTACCAGACTATACAGAATACTTAGTAATGTTTATTATTGATCTTAATCATAGAATAATAAGTGATAAATATAGTTGTAAATTGCTAAAATGCAGTACTTCCTAGATTATTGCTGTGCAGTGAATTACTTAATATGGTCCTTCTAGTCATAATCTTGTAATGTTCCTACCAAATGACTGGGTAGGACTGTGTAAATTTGAGGCAGTTGTGGCCCACCAAGAGGATTTGATAGCTTGCTATTAATATAAGCATAGTGCATGGTAACCCTTTGTGGGTGGAACCATGCACATCAAATATATAGAACACCAATGAGGGGACTGGTCTGTTTTGCCATCCTGCTACACTTAAAAGAAGGCCAATCTCAAAGCAGAGGAGGACTTCATGACCACCAAGAAAGAAGAGCTTGGAGTTGAGTGTGTCCTTTGGACCATGGTTCCTGTACTGGGAAGCTCCTTGACCCAGGAGATAGAGCTGTAATATCAGAGAGACAGTGAGAGAGGGTGAGAAGCAATAGCAGAGAAGTGGCCGCAGAAAAACAGTGGCAGCAGAGGCAGAATAACCCGCAGGTTGGAAGGAGACAACAGTGAGCAGGAGCAAGAAAACTGAGTGCCTTCAGGCAGAATGCTTGTTGGCGGAGTAAAGCGCTTCTGGGCACCTGATAGAGCTAGGTTTGCCAACCCACAGAGTTAGGGCTTAGTGCCTTTGGACCTAGGCTTACTGGTGGAGTAGGATGTCTCTGTGGGCACTTATTGGCCAAACTAAGAGAGTTTTTGTAACACATATCTGAGCAGGGTAGAGGCCAAGGGGCTGTGGGCCCGAGAGGCTGACGGACAGAGAGAGGCACACCTGTGACCGGCTCAGAAGAAGCTGTCCTATTGTATGTATACCTGTATCCTGAGTCATTTCTGATCCTGAATTGTAACTTGTTACTTCCCTAATAAACCCCATAATCATAAATATTGTCTAGGAGTTCTGTGTGTTCATTGCAACAAACTGTCAAACTCAGAAGAGAAGTAGAGAGGGCCTTAGTGTCAGAATTGGTAAAAGGTTGGAGAGTGGAGGTGTAATGGACCTCCCGCCTCATAGTAATCAGATTTTCACTGATACTGATGGTGATTCTTTCCCCTTGAAGTTAGAGGAGGTCAGATGATGCTTCCATGCCATTTTTATAATTATTTATTCATACTAACAAAACTGTTTGGGAGCTCTGGTAGCGTAGTGTCTAAGGCCCTTGATTATTAACCAGAAGGCTGGTGGTTCAAACCCACCAGCCACTCCTCGGAAGGAAGATGGGGCAATCTACTTCCATAGTGATACTGCCTCGGAAACCCAGAGAACTCACTATGAGTCAGATCGGACTTGACGGCACATAAAAACAAACAACAACAACATCTAACAAAACTGTTTAGTAAAATCTTTCTACATTTAAGGGCAACATTATTAGTTACGTTATTAATAACTGAATGGAAGCCTTTTTTTTAATATTTCTCCTTTTCCTTTCATTACTACTTCATTCTCAAAAGAGTTGATATAAGTTAACAAAATACTAATCAAGACAATATTGTAGTAGCTAGAACACCAGAAAATATATTAAAAAAATCAGTGACTACAAAAAGACCAGCATCAACAAAAACAACAGCACATAAATGTAGAACATGCAAACAAAACCAGGTGATTCGAAACACCATTGTAATTGGGTAATGATGACAGCTCTGACTGGAGCATGTTACATTAGAAGATTCAAAAAGCAAATTAGCATAGGGCTTCAGCCTTGTAGGTACATTGATACATAAGTTGGGCTTATGAAAAATGTTTTGGTGTTATAACTAAGTACAGGGATATTTTATAAAATATAATAAATTTCTGCTGAAACACTGCACAAAAATTTTATAGACAGTCATTTTGGTGCCACTCTTTCTGACAGTGTCACCCAGTGGGGTTCCCGCCCCTTCCCGCACTCCCTTAGTGACACCACTGAAGGTCAAAATCCTAACCATGTATCCTCTCTCTGATGTTTCATTGTCTCATAATCCTTTGTGGTTCCAGGCCAACCCATTCATAACAGGCATTTTGGCCTCTGTTACTATCTCAGACTACTAGGTCTGTCATAACAAAATACCACAAAATGGGTACTTGAAAGAAACAATTTATTTTATTATGAGTCTGGAGGCTGGAAGTCTGAAGTCAGAATATCCTCGGGACTATGTTCTCTGTTAGAAGCTCTGGTAGCATAGTGCCTAAGGCATTTGACTGCTAACCAGAAGGCTGGTGGTTCAAACCCACCAGTCACTTCTTGGAAGGAAGGTTGGGCAATTTACTTCTGTAGTGATACTGCCTTGGCAACCCAAGGAGGGGTCGCTATGAGTCAGGCTGACTCAACAGCACATAACAACAACAATAACAACACGTTCTCTGTTAGGAGGTCTGGTGGCATAGTAAGGCATTTGGATGCTAATCAGGAGGTCAGTGGATCAAAACCACCAGCTGTACTAAGGTAGGAAGATGAGGCAATATACTTCTGTAGAAATTTACAGGGTTAGAAACCCAATGGGGGTCACTATCAGTTAGAATCATCTAGATGGCAGTGGGTTTGGTTGAGTATGCTCTCTGCTGGCTTTAGGGGAAGATCCTTCCTGTGTCTTTCAGCTTCTGGTAGCCTGGAACATTTCTTAGAATTACATGGCTTATTGAAGAATTCTCACTTGCTGTTTTCCCGCTATGTGAACCTGTCTCTGAGTCTATTCTTTCCTTTTATAAGACACCACTGTGATGGGATGTGGATCAGGATCCACCTTACTAGTATGACCTCAATTTAAAAAAAAGAAAAAAAAACAAAACTGTTTTCAAACAAGATAATATTCATAGACACAGAGGTTATGATTTCACTCTACCTTTTTAGGAAACATAATTTAAACCATGAGAGCACAAAACTCCCATTTTTAGTACAAATCTAGGATTGGATTACACTGTATCAAGAATCCATACATGGTTCATTGCCACAGCACTAATGTCCTTAACTGGTCTTTGGAAGAAAAGCATGTCAGGTATATGGCTGGTTGTTGTTGTTGTTGTGTGCCATTGAGTCAGATGCGACTCAAAGCGACCCCTCCTTGGGTTTTGGAGGTGGTATCACTAAGGAAGTAGATTGCCCCATCTTCCTTCCAAGGAGTGGCTGGTGGGTTTGAACCGCCAGCCTTCTGGTTAGCAGTCAAGTGCCTTAAGCATTACGCTACCAGAGCTCCTATATGGCTGATACTACATTTAAATAAGCATTTCTAGATGAGATTTTATTATACTCACATTGCTCATAACTTTTCCAGTTGCCATAGCGACAGCTCTGACTCATAATGACCAGATACGTGTCAAAATAAAGTGTGCTCCATAGTGCTGTCAACGGCTAATTTTTTGGCAGGAGCTCACCAGGCCTTTCTTCTGAAGAATCTCTGGGTGGACATGAACCACCAACATTTCAGTTAGCACCTTAAGCATTTGCACTACCCAAGGCACCTCTGATAATTTTAAAGCTGTTTAAATAATTATCAGAATAATTTTGAACACAATCTTGAGGAGTATCTTTTTCAAATTTGACAATTTTCTTATGAACGTGTGTCCTTCCCATTAGTAGAGAATGGAGGAAGAGATTTATGATTTTAGCAACATGGAGGACTGAAGCAATATGGACCTCCTCCTATTTCAAGTAAAAATATAAATACAAAATAGCAAAATGGGATATCTAAAAGTTAAGTATGCAATAACTAAACCTGACAATAAGAAAGACAGATCCTCAAATGTCTAAATCAGAGATTAAGCCAAAGCACCAAGCACTTAGCTGATGTCACAGTTAACTAGGATCTAGAACTTTTGATTTTAGGGTCTAAGACTGGGAGCGGAGGGTCTGACATCATACAAGAACAAGAGAGAGGAACTTAGAATTTTAGCTTGTAATGGAGGTAGGGTGTTGCATTGGGACTCATGCATAAAGCTGGACGCCTGAAAGTGTTTTTTTTTTTGGCTCAGTGAAATTCAGTGTCCTCGGTCTGAAAGACTGTGATTGGGGGTCGGGGGGGGGGGGCTACCATGAGCTGTCAAAGCTGTAAATTGTGCCGTGTTTGGATTAAGTGACCAAATTTATATTTTGGCATGGTGGGGAAATGCCCATGCCAAGGAACTAATTACAAAAATTAGTCTCATACTGGTAAAACCCATGGATCTTTCTGCAAAAGCAAATGTATCACCACTCTGTAGGAAATCTTTTACAACCCAGGCTATACAGAGCTCCCAGAGATAAAACAATGCCCAGTAAAAATTACAAACCATAGGAGGATGTGATCCATCAGAGAGAGCCAGAAGTTACCTACCAAGAACTTGGGGGGGATACTTGAAAGAGATTATAAAACACATAGGCTTAAAATAATAAAAGGCTAAAAGAAGGAACGTAAGCCAAAACAGAAGAACAGAATATTAGGAGATTTAAGTGGGAAAGAGCCAAAGGCAGATGGAAGGCTCTGAACCCTTACATAATGTTTTATTCTCTTCTTCCTGTTTCTCCATGTACTACTATGCATTTATCTTTCTAGGAGTCCCTAGGTGGCACAGTCAACACTTGACTACTAACTGAAAGATCGTTGGTTTGAACCCACCAGAAACTCCTTGGAAGACAGACCTAGACATCTGTTTCTGAAAAGCCTCTACCTTGAAAACCCTGTGGAGCAGTCCCACTTTGCACACATGGTTATTTTTGTTGTTGTTATGTGCTGTCGAGTCGGGACCCGATTCATAGTGACCCCTCCTTGAGTTTCTGAGGCAGTATCACTATGGAAGTAGATAGCCCCACCTTCCTTCTGAGGAGTGGCTGGTGGGTTTGAACTGCCAGTCTTCTGGTTAGCAGTCAAAAGCATTAGGCACTACGCTACCAGAGCTCCCTGCACACATGGAGTCACCATTAATTCCAATAACAACAATAACATTTATGTTTCTATTATGATCTTTTCTTATTAGACACATTATTTGTTTCAGAAGGGCTCAAGTCCATTCTAATAAATAACATTAAAACAAAATCTTTACATAGAAAAATTTTTCCAATTCCACCCAACGATTTTAAATAATCAAATTAGCTTCTAATTTTTCTCTCATATTAAATGTTGTTGCTCATACTTATGAAAAGTTTCTTAGAAAAGTCTGATCTCTTTAAAGACATCAATTTCTCTTTGAATAAGTTAATTTCATAGGTAAGAAATCCTTAAACTGAGGCTATGTATTTACATTCTTCACAACATAATAAAGTACTTAATAGTTTATTAAGTATTAAGATTAAGTACTTATTTCGAATTTGAAGTACCTGATGTTTTAAATAAACTGTATCATGTAGGAGCTCATGAACAAGATAATATTTTTTTAAGCCCCTCAACTACAAGCATTTCCTTTACCAGTCTTTACGTAAGTGTTCTTATATTTTATTTCATATTCAATGCTTTCATTCTAAATTCAGTGCTGTGATTACTACTTGTCTCAGTTGAATTTCAATGTTAACCTTCCAATTGTTTCTTAAATGCTCAATTCCTTACTTATATGCAGTAAATTTCTCATACCTTATAGAATTCCAATCAATATTCTTTAGGGCATTTTGCATTCTTTCAAAGTCTTCTCTCCCAAAGTCAAAAATGCTTGCATTGTTTCTCTTCATAAGCAGCATAATTTCTTGAGCTTTTCAAATCAAATAATAAATTGATAACTAGATTTGAGATGCTCCCAAATTTCAATCTTATTTATCATACTTGGTTGAGTTTTTAGGACAGAATCTAGGAA
>NW_006921794.1:5539826-5548502 GCF_000298275.1 Orycteropus afer afer
TGTGTGTGTGTGTGTGTGTATTTACATATATATCATTAGAGATTAGGGAAGAAAACTCTCTGAAACAGAAAATATTGTGGCTCTGACTGAGGATAGAACTTTTAGTCTTCTTTATAATTACATTGCCATTATCCCAACCAATATCAGTATAATTAAAATCAGTATAATTAAAATCTTTCATGGTTGATATTCCGGCCTCATCATGATGGTTCATTGCTAGTCTCAAAAAAAGTTATTCCCATCAGTTTCGGTACAAGTTGTTTATGTACAGGAAAACGAAGTGGCACTTTCAAGAATGAGTGAATCACAACCCCTTAAAGAAGGAAATAAACAGACAAGGAGAGAAAGAAAGAGAAAGAAGAGAGTGGAAGAAGAGGGAGGGGAGGGAGGAGAGGAAAAGAAAGAAAAGAGGTTAGACATTGCAAATAACAATTTGGTTGTGAACATGCCCTGTATAATTCCTCATTTCACCTCATATTTTTCTGAGTAAATATGATAAAGAAGCCTGGTTTAGTTGATATTTAAAGCATTTCATATATTGCATTTATAACATGTTACCAAAAGCTCAGGAAGAAAAGCCTGCTCACTTACTTTCAAAATAAGCTGTTGAAAACCATATGGATCAAAACAATGTTATTTCCAATCATTTATGGAGGCAGTGCAGGATTACACAGCACTTCATTCCATTGTGCATGGGGTTGTGAGTCAGGGCCAAATTAACATTGACAGCAGCTAACAACATCAACAGCAACAAATGTTGAACAAATGTTCAAGGATGTGTTTAGGGCTAGGGAAGTGAAACTACTGCAAAGAAATTAAATCCAGTTCCTGGTTTTCAGACATATACTTAACTGAAATGAAGATAAAATATCAACAGGAAAATTAAAGCTTTATACCAATTGATTATATTTTCTATATGATGTCAAAAAAAAACAAAAAAACAAAAAAACCTGAATCAGTGTAAAGGTCAATATGTACCTTGTTGTTTAAAGGACTTACTTTATTTGTCACATACCTTTCTTTGTTTATAATCAGAGCACGCAAACTCATGGCTTGTAGATAGATATGTTTTGTTGAATTTAGAGAATATTACTTTCAAATTTATTTTCAACAGTTAAAAACTGAGATATTTGTCAACATTTTCATATTTCTGAATTTCTTCAAACATTCTAAATGCCCACTGACATTGACCATGCATTTCCACACAGAACTAGTCAGCTCTAGCAGAGTAGGTGCTACCCTTTGAAGTGGGACTTGCATTCTCTCCTTCTCTGTGACTCCTGCCTGTTGTTAGCTGCCAAAGATTCGGCCTCTGACTCATAGTTGTTGTCATTATTAGGTGCCAGCGAGTTATCTCCAACTCATAGCAACCTTAGCACAACAGAGCAAAACACTATACCATCCTGTGCCACCTTCACAATCTTCGTTATACCTGATCCCATCATCGCAGCCATTGTATTCATCCATCTTGTTGAGGGCCTTCCCCTTTTTCATTGACCCTCCACTTTACCAAGCATGATATCCTTCCCCAGGGAATGGTTCCTTCTGATAACATAACCAAAGTAGAAGAAATGAAGTCTGGCCATTCTCGCTTCCAAGGAACATTCCCACTGTACTTCCTCCAGGACAGATTTATTAGTTCTTTTAGCTGTCCATGGTACTCTCAGTATTCTTTGCCAACACTACAACTCAAAAGCATCAACTTTTCTTCAGTCTTCCTTATTCATTGTCCAGCCCTCACATGCATAAGAAGTGACTGAAAATACCATGGCTTGGGTTAGGTCCACCTTAGTCTTCAAGGAGACATCTTTGCTCTTCATCGTCTGAAAGAGGTCTTTTGCAGCAGATTTGCCCAATGCAATATGTTGTCTGATATCTTGACTACTGCTTCCATTGGTGTTGATTGTTGTTGTTGTTGTTATGTGCCATCAAGTCAGACCTGACTCATAGCAACCCCTCCTTGGGTTTCCGAGGCAGTATCACTACGGAAGTAGATTGCCCCATCTTCCTTCTGAGGAGTGGCTGGTGGGTTTGAACCGCCAGCCTTCTGGGTGTTGATTGTAGAACCAAGTAATATGAAGTCCTTGAAAACTTCAATCTTTTCTCCGATTAAGTAGATCATATGGTTGTTGTCTGATTCAAAATGGCCAAAACCAGTCCATTTCAACTCACTAACACCTAGGATATCGACCTTTATGTGTTCCATTTAATTTTTGGCAACTTCTGATTTTCCCACATTCATGCTTCGTGCATCCCATGTTCTGATTATTAATGAATGCTGGCAGCTGTTTCTTATCATTCTGAGTCCTGCCATATCAGCAAATGAAGATCCTGAAAGCTTTACTCCTTCCATATTATTAAAGTCAGCTCTGCTCTGAGGAGTCAGGCTTCCCCCAGTCATATTTTGAGTGACTTCAGACCTGATGGGCTCATATTCTGGCACTATATTGGACAATGTTTCAGGGCTATTCATAAAGTTTTCCAATAATATATCGCACCATGTTTCAGTGCTATTCATAGGGTTTTCACTGGCCAATTCTTTGAGAAGTAGATGGTCTCTTTCTTCTTCTGAGTCTGTCCTAGTCTGGAAGCTTTACTGAAACCTGCCCACCATGGGTAACCCTGCTGGGATTTGCAACATCAGTGGCATAGCCTCCAGCCTCATAGCAACATGCAAGCCACCTCAGGACTACAAACTGAGAGACAAATTCCTCTCCCTTAGTTCTTCCCAACTGCTCTGCTCACTTCCTGGCTGCTCTTAAACTACCCTGAACTGCCCAGGGCCTGCTTTCTGAGCTGCCCACTCTTTACGCTTGCCCCTGAGCTGAACCATGTGGACCTGACTCATAGAAGGAAACACCTCATAGAAGGTTGTCTTGTTTCTCTCATTCTGCTATAACAGAAATACCACAAGTGGATGGCTTTAACAAACAGAAATGTATTCTCTCATGGTCTGTTGTTGTTGTTATGTGCCGTAGAGTCATCTCTGACTCATAGTGACACCTCCTTGGGTTTTTGAGGTGGTATTTCTATGGAAGTAGATTGCCCAATCTTCCTTCTGAGAAATGGCTGATGGGTTTGAACCACCAGCCTTCTTGTTAGTAGTCAGGCTAGAATTTCAAATTCAGTGTGCCAACTCTAGGGGCAGACTTTCTTTCTCTGTTTCTCTTGGTTGTAGGAGCATCTCCAGCAAAGGGTCCTTGGGATCAAAAGACTCACTCCACTCCTGGTGCTTGTTTCTTGAAGGTAATAGATCCCCTTTTCTCTGCTGGCTTTTCTCTCTTTTGATCTATTATAAGATAATAAATATTATACGGCACATACCAAGATAATTCTCCTTACAACAGATCAGGCCTATGATGGAATTAAGGATGGTAACTCTCACCCTAATCCTCTTACAATTGGTTGGTTTATCACATCATGGGGGATCATTGCATAACTGTCAAACCACTGAGAATCACGGCCCAGCCCAGTTGACAAATATTTTCAGACGACACAATACAACCCATGATACTGGTCTTGTGCCATGTCCATGACTGGCTATGGGTCTGACCATTGTGATCTATGAGATTTTCATTGGCTCATTTTCAGAAGATCGCAGGCCTTTTTTTCCTAATCTGTTTTAGTTTAGAAGCTACTCTAAAGCCAGATCAGCACTATAGCAACACACAAGCCTCTAAGGAGGGATGACTGGTTGCTGCATGTGGGGTGCATTGGCCTAAATGAAATCCAGACTGGTTCTCTCCCACTAGAAAGGTGAGAATTCTATCACTGAACCATCACTGCCCCCAATTCCTACCTATTGGTTTTATTGACTCATTTACAATATTTTCCTACACGCCGTATATTCACAATTCTGGCTACATGCTGGGGTCACCTGGAGAGTTTTTAAAAGTATGGAAACCCATACCTCCCAAATACTGGGCCTCATCTACAGAGGTATTGGTTTTATGAGTCCTACAGAACCTGAACATTGGTGTATAAATTAAAAACAAACAAACAAAACTCAGGCAGATCTAAAGTGCAACCACAATAGGGAACCACTGCTATTGCTTTTGAGTTTTTATCTGCTATTTTATACTCTCAAAGAACTAAACATTAAATGAGAATGTTTATTTCTCTTCTATTCCCCTCCAGATTTTAATTTTGTAGCACTATTTTAGGACTCTAAAAAGGAGCTCTGTTGGTGTAGTGCCTAAAGTATTTGACTACTAACCAGAAGGTTGACAGTTCAAATCCACCATGAGCTCCCCAGAAAGAAGACGAGGCAATCTACTTCAGTAAAGATTTACTGCCTTGGAAACCCAATGGGGGTCACCAGGAGTTGGAATCAACTCAATGGCAGTGTTTTTTGTTTGTTTGTTTGTTTTGTTTTTCTTCATTTCAGAACACAAATCATACTGCCTAGTATTTCTTAAGACTGGAGAAAGCATGCCACTTTATGTAATCCAGGATCTGGTGACAGGTTTGTAGTTAAGGACCTGTTGAGATTTGTCATTGTGCCCACCGATCACTAGCCTCAAGTGAACTGACTCTCTTTAATCAAATTCATAGAATATTTATGTGCTTATTAATTTATAATAAAAAATGTTTAAAAAATTTTTCTAAGCATAAGAGACTACTTATATCACTGAATTGGTAAATTCTCATTTGTGGATTAGAGTCTATATCAGAAGGGCACTTTCAAATAACATTGTATCACTCCACCGGTAGTGCAGATAGCTCTAACAGGATATTCCTAAATCCTCTTAATTCTTTATTACAATCCTCTCATTAACTTCAATTACAGATAATTATAATCACTCAATACATTGTTGCTATTATTATTTTGAACAAACTGTTATTTACTAGATCAATTAAGATTAAGAAAAAGAACATATTTTATCTTTCATTTATTACTTCTTTAATGCTTTTCCTTTCTCTATGTAGATCTGAATTTCTGACTTATGTAATTTTTTTTTTTTTCCCTAAAGAACTTCATTTAGCATTTCTTGCAAGGAAGGCTCACTGGCAAAAAATTTTCTCAATTTTTGTTTGAGAAAATTTGTATTTCTCCTTCACTTTTGAAAGGAAATTTTGCTGAATACAGACATTTTGGGTTCTTTGGGTTTTTCATGCCTCAAACAATTTGCATATTATATTCCACTTTCTTCTGACTTGCATGATTTCTGAAAAGAAGTGTGGTGTAATTCTTATCCTTATTCCTCTCTATGTAAAGTGTTGTTTATTTTTTCTTCTTTTGGGATTTACTCTTTGTCTTTAACTTTCTGCATTTGAATTTGATATGCCTGCTCTCGTTGTTAGGTGCTGTGAGTCAGTTTTGACTCATAGTGACCCTGTGTGACAGAGCAGAACTGCCCCTTTGGGTTTTCTGAGATACAATCTTTTCAGGAGCAGATCACCAGGTCTTTCTCCCACAGGGCTGTTGGGTTGGTTCAAACCACCACCGATGTGTAGATTTATGGTATTTATCTTGCTTTGTGTTTTTGGACCTTTCTGGATCTGTAATTTGGTGCCTGTCTTTAATTTTGAAAAGTTTTTGGCCATTATTATTTCAAATATTTCTTCTGCCCCTTTCTTTCTTCATTTACCTGTTACTCCAGTTACCTACCTGTATGTAACCTGTATGTTACACCTTTTGTAACTTCCCCACATATCTGTTATATCTGGGATATTCTGTTCCTTTTCTTTTTTTCTTTTTTTATTCTTTTATTCTCTTTGATTTTCATTTTGGGAATTTTTTACTGATTTATTTTTGAGATCACTGATAATTTTCTTGACTATGTCCATGATACTGTTAAGTCCATCAACGGCATTTTATTTCTGTTACTGTGTTTTTGATTTCTAACATTTGCTTTTGATTCTCTCTTAGAGCTCTCACTTGTCTGCTCACATTACCCTTCTTTTCTTGCATTCAGTCCAGTATTTCAGAGTTCTTAACATAACAATCATAGTTAATTCACAGTCTGATAATTCCAAAATCTGCCATATATAAATCTGGTTCTGACGCTTGCTTTACCGCTTTAGACTATGATTTTGCATTTTAGATACTATGTAAAATTTTGTTGAAAACTAGACACTACATACCAGGTACAAAGAACGGAGGTAAATAGTGTAATATGACATTTTCTGTTCATCTTACCAGGAGTTATGTTGGTTTACTGTTTGATGTAGCTGTAAGTTCCAGAAGCTAAAGTTGTTTAAAGTGTTTCCTTTTCTGTCTCCCTTATTGTTCTGGGGTTTCCCTGGAGACTCCTTCTTAAAGAGATACTGAGGATTGCAGTTCTTTTAGCTGTAACCGCTTGCTATTATACAGGAATCCTGGGTAAATTCTGGCAGAAAGGGAATCATTCTGTAGCATTATGATTAGGTGTCTGTTTTAGTGACTCTGTGTCCCTTGACTGTGACCTTCTATGTGCTTCTCAGCTCTCCCTTCCCTTAGCTGAGACAGGAAGACTAGACAGATTAAAGGTGAGTATATATCCTTCCTCATGTCAAATGCTATAAAAAGCTAGAGTTTGATATTTACCTCCCTCGTTGTCTTATTAAGGCTTGGTAAAAATCCATCCAAGTCAGTTAGCTCTGGTAAACTAGTTTCCCCTGAGGGTAGACATTGTAAAGTAACATAGAGAACTATGGACATATTTCAGAATAGTTATTTGTTTCCTCTCTCTCTGGAAGCAAACACAACAAATGCAACCATTACCGTGGAGTCGGATCCGACTCATAGCAACCCCTCCTTGGGTTTATGACGCTGTATCACTACGGAATTAGATTGCCCAACCTTCCTTCCAAGGAGTAGCTGGTGTGTTTGAAACACCAGCCTTCTGGTTGGTAGCAGTAAAATGCCTTAGGTACTATACTGCGTGAGCTCCCTTTCTGGAAGCATGAAGGTATTTTTCTTCAGTCTTCATAGTGAGAAATTGGTGGTCTTCTGTAGGTAAAATTCACGGAAATGTAGCAATCCTCCTGAGATTGGGCATCCTAGGACTTTTTAACTCTCAAGCTAATCTGTACTAAGGAGCTCTGGTAGCATAGTGCCTAAGGCACTTGACTGCTAACCTGAAGGCTGGCGGTTCAAACCCACCAGCCACTCCTCGGAAGGAAGGTTGGGCAATCCTACTTCCGTAGTGATACTGCCTCGGAAACCCAAGGAGGGGTCGCCATGAGTCGGGGCTGACTCAACGGCACATAACAACAACAACAACAGTCTATACTAAGCCTCTAACAAGTCATTATTTACAGTACAATGTGTTCTTATTGTTGGCTCCAGATAAGGGCTTTGTTCCTTGGCTTCTGTTCCTGGTAAGCTATGAGTCTTTATATGCACCCTCTGTTGTTGTTGTTATGTGCCGTCCAGTCGGCTCCGACTCATAGCGACCCCTCCTTGGGTTTCCGAGGCAGTATCACTACGGAAGTAGGATTGCCCAACTTTCCCTCTCTCCAATTTTCAGGGCTAGTGTGTTCCCTTTGACCTCAACTCTGTGTTGGAAGTAAGAAAAGTTTTTCCAGTTCTTGTTTTGTTTTGTTGGTTTGCGGACAAGAGTGATAACTTCCATGTTCTTTACATATCAGATCAGAAATCAGAAGTCATGGTGAATTAACTTTTCATGAATTACTGTATTTTTGCTCTATAGAAGGAATGTTACTTGAGCCCTCACATATATCTTATTAATAAAATTTTCTGCCCTTCTCACATCCTCTGGCCCAACCCTATGGTCTAGACAGAACTTTCTGTGCACATAGAAACAGGAACAAATATTTCCTGAGAAATTTCTATAGACTTGTCACAGTATGAATAAACCTGGTGTTTAGGTTCTCTAGTGCTGCTGCAAGACATGCCACAAGTGGATGGCTTTAACAGATAGGGGTTGATTCTCTTACAGTTTTGGAGGCTAGAAGTCTGAGTTCAAAGTTCCAGCCCTAGGGCCTGGAGAAGACCTTTCCACCTTGGGCTTCAGCTCTGCCTCTTGTTCCAGGCACACTAGAGCTGAAGGTTTTTCTGACTTATGCTACTGCTGGCTGCTAAAGCTGACAAACCCTGCATTGATAGGTAAAATGGCACAGTCCCAAGATCAGCAGACAAACATGGCAGATCACTGGTTCAAGTTCAGGAAAAACCCCAAGATTAATAGGCACCATGGCAGGCCATTGAGATGAAGACTCAGCCAAATGCAAGATCCAGATGTGCCAAAAGCTAAGGGACCTTTCCCAAATATTCTTCTTGTATAATGGAAACAGGTCACACCCCAAAGGCAGCTCCCTGGGTGCTCACAATTGTAATTACAATCTCCTCTGAGATTGATCATTGAAAAAGTCATATTCATCACTTAATCATTTTCTTATAGGTTGTACATATTTTCACATTGTTTATAGTGATTTGGGAAATGACTTCGGTTTTAATTGTTTCAGTCATTTAACAGTTGGCAATCTGAGTACTTAGTAATTGCTCAATAAACATCTCATGTGGGAAGAAGTGAAAGGAATTATAAGGGAATTTCTACTCTGTAGCTAGATTTATGCAGTATAAATAGCTAAATGTGAGTTGAATCTTTCACTCATATCTTTACTCAAAATGTGAACAACAGAGGAGGCGGGGCAAGATGGCGGACTAGGCAGAAGGATTGCACAGACCCTCTTCAACAAAGAAAAGGGAAACCAATTAACACAGACACA
>NW_006921794.1:5556572-5581066 GCF_000298275.1 Orycteropus afer afer
TGTTTAAAATTATTCAAATAAGTAGATCAGGAAATGGGGAAAAAAATTAGAACCATGAAACTTTTCCCTTGTGAAATGAGTGGGCAGCTGTAAACACCAATATCACTCTGAGTAGTTTCAAATTATGCAACACAGAAAGCACACTGATTGGGTATATTCAGGCTCAAAGATACCCATTTTGCCTGAGTTGGTGTCCTACAGCCCAGCAGCAGTACTAATCAAGAATGCTGAGAGCAGAGAGCAGCAAACCGCAGGCTCTTCTATTGTACAGAAAACTGGTTCTTAACAATCGTAGAGAAGCCTTAAAAAGCACTTCTGCCACTAGTGTGGCTGACACCCCACAGGAAGTCTTTCTGCTTTCGCTGTGGCACTCTACTTGAAATGTCTAGTGTAGAGACTACAGGGGACTGCCCCCAGATGAAGCTGGGTGATGTTTGGAAATTGAACTGAGTTCTTTGGTTATTCCATCCTATACTTCACTTCTTTAACCAATGAGCACCATCTCTTCCTCAGTACCTTACTTACTGATTTTCAGCAATCATTTGAAAGTCTTTTTGAATAATAAAGATTATCACGCCCTTATTTAGTGAAAATATTTATGGCAATACCTTCATATGGGTTTTATGAATTCTCATTTACAATTATATTTTTATAGGTGATTATTTTCACTTCTACGTCTGTCAAAGTGACATACTTATTATCTATATACAATGTCCTCTCCTAAAGTTTACTTTTTCCTAGCTATTCTAAAGGCAGTTAATTAATTTCTAAGAATTTTTCTAAAAATATTGTGGTCTACTTCTTTCATTTTTATTTTCTGTTCATCTTCTTATTAATCCTATTAAGTTTCATCATTTAAAAATATTTTAATCAGTATAAATAATTGATGTAGATACTGATTATTGGTCCATACTGTTCTTACCATGACTTATCTAATTACAATAAAATTCTAAATATTTCTCCCACAACTGCTATTAAATTGATATTATCTGGTACTAAGAAAGATCCCAAAACTAGTATTTTTAGTCCAATGAGTTAGGGGAAAGAGTTAACATTTATTGAGAGCATACTCTGTGCAGGCCAGCACATTATGCAATTCACATACATTATTCCACATAACAGATCCAGTTCTGTGAGGCATTTGTTAATATTTCCATTTCATAAACAAAGACAAAACACTTCAGATATAGTTAATTGCCAGGTGAAAACACTGACTCTGTTGTGAATGTTTGCCACTCTTCTCTTACCATTTCTGTAAATATTTTAACATGCGGTTAAAATATTTACAAAAGTTATTATGTCATATATTCTCTAGATGCAGATTCTTCTCTGCTTTTGTCTTCATTTTCTGTAGATTTACAACATTTTGATATATAATATGATCCTCTACCGCTCCTTTGATACATTCAACACCCACCATTGCTATTAAATTGTCATTTCAATTATCTCCCTTAAACACATTTGTTCTTTTCTCTCAGAATCTCTTTATACTCTTTCATTTCTGTTATGCTTTTCTTCAACAGAGGACATCTGGTAGTGCAATTGGTAAGGCAATTGGCTGCTAACCAGGTCAGATTCAAACCCACCAGCTGCTCTGTGGGTAGAAGATGAGGCAATCTACTTCCATAAAGATTTACTTTTGGAAACCCTATGAGTGGCAATCAACTTGATGGCAGTGGGTTGAGGTTTCTTCAACAAGCAGCCAAGAAAAACTTAACCTCATACTTTTTTTTAGCTTTTTTTATATAATAGTTCAATATTCACCAAGCTCCTTTTAACCCTCCTGTTAGTATTAATTTTTATTTTAATTATGTGAATAATATGTAAAATATCAAGAATATTTTCAATAAAGCTGCTTTGCTCTCTTGCAGATCATCTCAATTCTGCTCTCCTTACACTGTTCTCAGGTAAGATTCTCTGTTGATAACTTAGCACAAACCCAAGAAGGCATATTCAGCTTAATTCACTAGTGACCTGTGTCATTATTTCTGAAGGGGAAGGGATGATAATTACTCTACCTCTCTCACTACCAACTCATAACAGTAAGACAATAATCATTTATTAGGCACTGTCAGTACCCCAGGCATTATACAGGAAGTTTACATATATATTTGTTGCTTTTGTTGTTACCTGCCATCAGTCTGGCCCCTGACTCCTGATGACCCCTGAATAACATCTTGAAACACTGCCTAGTTTCCATTGCCATGATCAGTTGATTATACTGTTGTCCTCCATAGGGTGTTTATTGGCTGATTTTTTGAAGTAGATCGCTAGGCCTCTCTTCCTAGTGCATCTTAATCTGGAAGCTTCCCTGAAAGCTGTTCAGCAGCCTAATAACACTTAGCCTCCAATGAGCAATCAGTGGTGGCTGCACATGAGGTGTATTGGCTGAGAATTGAACCTGGGCTTCCCACATAGAGGTGAGAATTCTACCATTGAAACTCCAAGGCCCTGTTTATATATATCAGGTTTCTTACATAATTTGGCATGTGTAAAGAACTTGGAGGAGTGTCTGATAGCAAACATCACACGTGTTTGCTTTTATCATTATTATTATCATCATCATTGTTCTCTTGTGTAAAGCTGTCAGTACTCATTGGAGGGGGATTTTATTTTTCCATTTTATGACTATGGAAACTGAGTTTCAGAGAGAGTTAGTTATTTGCCTGGTAAGTAAATGTCAGAGAGTGAATTTTAACAGATATATTTAATTTCTAAGCTCTCATTTTCCCTGCCAAACTACACTGTATCTCATGCATGGCAGTGGCCATAAGAGACAGAAAAAAATGTCTCTCTGCCTCTGACCTTCAATAGGTAGGAATCTTTCCTATCTTCCCTGGGGAAACCTGTCACACAGGGGGTACTAATCCAGAAGCTACAACCGATGTTTTCACTGCACAGACTGCAATTCTAGAAAATACCTGTGTCCTTGGAAAGGAACTGCCTTGTTCCCTAGGGTACCCTCTGAATGTCTAAGATGTTTTGCTAGCCCTGCATATCACAGGAAAGATAACCACTGCCTCCTGTCCTCCCCAGAGAATTTTGATTTTCCACACAGAACTGGACTCTGGTTCTATAAATGCTCATCTTGTCCTATCCTTTGCCCCTTGTCATCACTTCTTCTGAACCTGACACCAGATGTGTGCCATCTATTAACCTGTCATATTCATTGATCTCCCTAAGAAATCAAACTGTGCCTCTAATTCCCCTGTCTGATTTTGATTGCCAGAGTTTACTGACAAAATTGTCCCCTTGCAAAAGAATAGTCTATTTGCTTCAGCCCTAATAGCCTCAAATGTTGTATGGTCAATACATGGCTTTCTGTACATTTGGAGCTTTACGGCCTCATCAAAAATGAAAACTGTTAGAAGATAACTCTGATTTGACCTCCAAAGTCCCTATGAAAATACAACTATAGTAAAGGTAGAGATTAAGGAAGCTTATAAAGAAAAGTATAAAGTATTTCCATTGGCATTTTCATTCTTCAGGAGAAAATAGACAGAGTGTATTTTGGAAATCATAATATCCAAATCTAAACTGATAAATAATTTTAATGGAGAACTGGAAAAAGTTTACATGGAAACTCTGGTCATTTCTGTTGTTGTTGTTGTTTAAGAATATTAGGAAATTCTCCATTCCTTGATAAGCTTTTCTTCAACTAGACAATGACATTGTAAATGTGTGACTTATTGCCAAAGCTAGGCTTTGATTTAGAGTAAGTCCATCCTCCTTATTTAATCATATATCCATCCATCTCTTCATTCTACCATCTTACTCACTCTCATCTATTCAGGGTTCACACTCTGCAAAGAGCTTCTATTAGTCAATAACCAATCAGGAGCATATAAATTATGTCTAGGCCTTTCAATCATAGGGAATTCAATGTAGGACAATGATTAAAACATGTTGGAAACTACTCCCAGAAGTCATCTATCAGCCAAAGGAGAGTAGTTCATAAAATAAATAATATTACCCATGACTACTTTGCTCCATTAAACAATCTAAATGAGACCTAATGTTCAACATTTACCCTAGACCAAAGATGAATAGGTAAGGGGAGACAAGGAAGCTAGATTAATGGAAACAAAACAATGAGAATAGAAAAAATGAGAATGCTGACCCATTGTGAAAAGTGTAACCAATGTCATAGAATAATATATACAGAAATTGTTAAAGGAAAGTTTACCATGTAAATTTTCTCCAAAATCACAATAAAAATATTTGGAAAAAAGAGAACATATTGGAAGGGTCAGAATAGCAAAAGTGAAAAGTAAATGATTACCCACAGTGATGGCAGCTAACGACAACAACAACCCAAAGATCAGAAGCTGTTACTGCCTTTGGGCTGAAGCCCAGGAGCTCAGCAGATGATATGCAGAAGGCACTGCCACTGCCTCTGCTCATGTTGGCATCACACTGCTGTTGCTTAAACTAGGAATCTCTATTCACTCAGTTGCTGCTGAAACTGCCCCTGAGGCTACCGGGATGGAAGCTTCTGGTAATCTCTCTCCAAAGCTTTAGATAGGATGTTCCCTGGGCTTGGTGTATAGGTAACCTTCCTCCCCAATCCCTGTAACTTCCCAGCTGCCCTTCCCCCTCCCCCATTGGCCAATATTTGTATTGTAACTGCTAATAGTAGTCTTCCTTTTCTCCTTTTTAAATTGTGGTGAAAATATGCACAGCAAAACATTTGTCAGTACAGCAACTTCTACATTTACAATTCAATGGCACTGATTACATTTCTCAGGTAGGGCCATCATTATCACTATCTTTTCCAAAATATTCCACCACCATTAACATAAACATAAACTCAATGAATCCACCCCCCCCCACAAAAAATATATATATGTATTTTATGTTGTTGTTGTTGTTGTTGTTGTTATGTGCCGTCGAGTCAGACCCAACTCATAGTGACTCCTCCTTGGGTTTCCGAGGCAGTATCACTACAGAAGTAGATTGCCCAACCTTCCTTCTGAGGAGTGGCTGGTGGGTTTGAACGTATCTATATCTATATCTATAATATATATATACTTGTCCTCCCTCACTCCCACCATTTATAACCATTACCTATCTGGTTTCTATCTATATATTTGCTTATTTCATAAAAGGGAGATCACATAGTATTTATTTTTTTACACTTGCCTTCTTTCACTCAGCATAATGTTTTCTAGGTTCATTCATCTTGTGGCATGCATTGGAACTTCATTTCTCTTTGTGGCTGTGTAGCTGGTATCTTTTTAATACCTTTTCTTAGTTTTTAGATGTTATTATTATTTTTTAAATAATATTTTGTTGTTTAGGGTGAAACTTTATATAGCAAATTAGGTTCCCATTTAATACTACACAAATTCCAAGGAGCTCTGGTAGCATAGTGCCTAAGGCACTTAACTGCTAACCAGAGGGCTGGCGGTTCAAACCCACTAGCCACTCCTTGGAAGGAATATGGGGCAATCTATTTCCGTAGTGATACTGCCTTGGAAACCCAAGGAGGGGTCGCTATGAATTGGGTCTGACTCGACGGCACATAACAACAACAACAACACACAGATTGCAAATAAATGGGAATTCCTGAACACTTGATTGTACTCATGAGGAACCTGTACATTGACCAGGAGGCTGTTGTTTGAATGGAACAAGGGGATACTACATGGTTTAAAATTAAGAACGGAGTGAGTCAGGGTTGTATCCTTTCCCCATACTTATTGAATCTATATGTTGAGCAAATAATCCGAGAAGCTGAACTATACGAAGAAAAATGTGGCATCAGGATTGGAGGAAGAATCATTAACAACCTGAGATACACTGACAATACAACTTTGCTTGCTGAAAGTGAGGATGACTTGAAGCACTTACCAATGAAGATTGAAGACCACAGTCTGCAGTATGGATTACAACTCAATAGAAAGAAAACAAAAATCCTCACAACTGGATCTATAAGCAGCATTACAATAGATGGAGAAAAGATTGAGGTTGTCAAATAATTCACGTTGCTTGGTTCTACAATTGAGGCCAATGGAAGCAGCAGTCAGGACAGTAGAGGATGTGTAGCACTGGGCAGGTCAGCCTGGAAGGAACTGTTTCAACTGCTGAGGAGCAAGGATATCTCCTTGAGGACTAAGGTGCACCTGACACAAGCCATGATATTTTCAATCTCCTCATATGCATGTGAGAGCTGGACAATGAATAAGGAAGACCGAAGAAGAGTTGATGCCTTTGAGTTGTGGTGCTGGTGAAGAATGCTGAAAGTACCATGGACTGCTAAAAGAACTAACAGATCTGTCCTGGAAGAAGTGCATCTGAAATGCTCCTTGGTAGCAAAGATGGCCAGACCTCATCTCACCTACTTTGGTCATGTTGTCAGAAGGGACCATTCCCTGGAGAAGGATGTCATGCTTGGTAAAGCGGAAGGTCGACGAAAGAGGGGAAGGCCTTCAACGTGATGGATTGACACAGGGGCTGCGACAATGGGCTCAAGTATAGCAGGGATCATGGAGCTGGCGCAGGATTGGGCAGTGTTTCGTTCTGCTGTGCATGGGTTCGCTATGAGTCAGAAACGACTCGACGGCACATAACAACAACAACACACAAATTGCTCGGAGGTACTGGTTACATTTATCACAATGTGTAAATATTCTCAGTAATTCTTTTCTGGATGTTTTGTTTCCAGTAATCTGGTTTCCCTGTCCCCTTACCATTTCATCTTTACTTTAGAGTAATTGTAATTTTTGATTGTGATTTGTGTGAAAGTTTACAGAGCAAATTTGTTTTCCCTTCCACAATTTATGCACATTGTGTATCTTGACATTGATTGTTATCCCCACAGTGTAACAGCATTCTTCCCACTTCCTCCCTGTGTTTACCTTTTCCGTTTGTCTTTCTTTCCTATCTCATCCTGCCTTCTCAGCTTTATCCACAGGCAAACACTGCTCTTTTGATCTCATGTAGTTGATTGTTCTAAGGAGTGCGTACCTCCATGATGATATTGTTCAACTTATAGATCTATCTCTTGTTTGGCTGAAAGTGGAGTCATGTTGAGTTCAATTCCAGGCTTGAAGAGTGACTAAGGGCCATAGTCATGAGGGTTCTACCAGTTGCTATTTGGCCAGAGAGCTTGGTCTTCTTTATGATTTTGAATTTTGTTCCATAATTTTCTTCTACTCTATCCAAAGCCTTCTAACACTTTCAGAGTGAGCAGTAGTGATAGCAGAGTACTATCTAGTTCTTCTGGTTTAAGAGCTGAAGATGGTGAGGTTTGCATAATCTACTCACCAGCCACTCCTCTGAAGGAAGACTGGGCAATCTACTTCTGTAGAGATATTGCCTCAGAAACCCAAGGAGGCATCGTTATGACTTGGGACAGACTCCACGGCACTAATGGTTGCCATGAATCTTTGATTTTCTTTACTCTTCCTTGCTTTGGAGAAGGAGAGATCAATAGTTGCACCTTAAATGGCTTCTCACAAGCTTTTAAGACTCCAGTGACTACTCACCAAACTAGGATATAGAACATTGTCTCTGTGGACTGTGTTAAGCCAATTGACTTATCTGTCCTGAGACTATAGTTCTGAGCCCCTCAAGGTTTGGTTATGGCTAAGAAGTTTTCATAACTTGGTCCCTTTATATTCTACTATATATATGGATATATTTGCAGTATGTATAAATACATATGTAGAAATATCCTCTATCAAACCTATATATATGTATGGGAGTGGTTGTATTCACTTTAAGTAGTGTTAAAGAATAACGACGAATCTGCAAAACACCTTATAACATGGGTGAACCTGGAGACCATTATTATTAAAAAATTTAGCCAATTGAAAAAGGACAAATATTGTATGATACCACTACTGTAAAATGTCAATGAAATATTTACACACAGAAAGAAACAGTCTGTGTTCCTGGTTCCTATTCACAAGGGAAATGTTTTCATTCCTCTCCATTGAGAATAATGTTGTCTGATGCTTTTGTGAAATACTTTGGTGGTACTATGGTTAAAGCATTGGGTGGTTAACGAGAAGCTTACCAGGTTGGGAGGGGAGGGGAGAGTAAACTACAAGCTACAGAGTAGACACTTACTAGCTTGAGTGAAGATAATGCAACATATGATAAAGGGGAGGTCAACACAAAATGATCACAGCAAAGGAAGACACTGGGAAGACCACAGAGTTAAAGGCAACAAAGCTAAGCAGTATTACATACATGGGAGCTCTGGTAGCATTGTGCCTAAAGCATTTGACTACTAACCAGAAGGTTGGCAGTTCGAACCTACCAGCCACTCCTCGAAAGGAAGATTGGGCAATCTACTTCTGTAGAGATACAGCCTCAGAAACCCAAGGAGGGGTCACTATGAATCGGCTTTCACTCGATGGCAGTGGGTTTATTACATAAACAGTCCTGCAATAACAGTAATCACAATAATCTAAAAGTGGATACATAGATAGACATGCAAGGTCAACAGGTGTTCACCTTGGGAAGGTGAATGAGATACTGTACCTTACCACTTTGCTGATTCCTTATATTAGTTCTGGTCATTTTGTTGTTGTTGTTGAATGTCTGGGATCTTCTATGTATGGGGTCATATCATCAGCAAACAGAGATCATTTTACTTCTTCATTGATTTGGAAGCCTTTTTCTTTTCCTTTTCTTGCTGTGGTGATTATGTTTGCATGTCAACTTGGCTGGGCCTGGTTGAATGGCTGGACAGCTGGTGGTAGTTATTCCCCATGATGAGACTGACAATCAACTCCATGATGGAATCTATTGGAGCAGCTGAGTAGCTGCTGTGGCTATGTGGTCTGCTTCCCATATATAAGAAGCAGCTTTGAGAATGGTTTCTAGCTTATGGCACGCTTGGACTCTGCATGTAGCTGTGTCATTGTTCAGCAGCCTGCCATGCTCTGCCAACCTTGGGACTTACAATGGACTTGAATTAATGGCCTGCCATGGGGTTTGGTAACATTGGACTGTGCCTTTTTATTTGTCAGCCTTGGGCTTGTCAGCCTCAGCACCCAGCAGCTATCTGAGTAAAGAAATGCCTATAGCTCCCGTGGGCCGGGAGCGGAGGCAGAGCTGACCCCAAGGTTCACCCAGCCCCGAGAGCCTTGAATAGCAGTGGTGATAGAGGGCATCCCTTTCTGATTCCTATTCACAAGGGAAATGTTTTCATTCCTCTCCATCAAGAATAATGTTCTCTGATGATTTTGTGAAATATTTTGGTGGTGCTGTGGTTAAAGCATTGGGTGGTTAACCAAAAGGTCAGTAGTTTGAACCCACTAACCACTCTGCGGAGGAAAGGTGAGGCAGTTTGCTTCCCATAAAGATTCACAGCCTTGGAAACCCCATGGGAGTCACTATGAGTCAGAATCAACTCAATAGCAGTGAGTCTGGTTTTGATTTATAGTGTCGCTGTGAGTCGGAATCAACTTGATGGCAGTGGGTTTGTGTTTGGTTTGGGTTGGTTTTGTGTATGTCCCCTTATTTTTGTTGAGAAATTTCCATTCTATTGCTATTTTGATAAGCTTTTTTTATCAAAATCCTTTTCTAAATTGATTGATATGAGCATGTTGTCTTTTTCTTTGTTTTATTTACGTAGGATTATGCTGATTGTTTTTTCTAATGCTGAACCATCTTAGTATACCTAGTATGAATTCCAGTTAGTCATGACTCTTTTTGAATTTTTTTTTTTCTTTATGTACAGGAGAGATGTTGGTATATAATTTTCTTTTATACTATATTGGTGTCTTTGCCTGCATTTGTTATCAGGGTTATATTTGCTTCATTGAATGAGTTGAGGAATATTCCATCCTCTTTTATGTTCTGGAATTCTGGAATAGGCTGAGTAAAATTGGTTTCAGATTTTCTGTGGATGTTTGGAATAATTCAACAATGAAGCCATCTTGGCTAGGTCATTATTATTGGGAGGTTTTTTTTTTTTTTTTTTTTTAATGATCTGTTCAATTTCTTCTTTTATGATGGGAATGTTAAAATTTTCTGCATTTTGGGTGGGTGGTGTGTTTCCACAAGTTTGTCCATGTCTTCCAGGTTTTCAAGTTTGTTGATTTTTTTTTTTTTTTATATTAGTCACTTATTATCATTTTTTAAATTTCCATTCTCACTACCATCAAGTCAGAGCTGACTCTTAGTGACCTCTCCTTGGCTTTACAATCACTGGTTGTAGAACAGCTGAGGGTAGGTTGGGTGGGTGTTGGTCGCCATTGATCCAGTGGTGCTAGAGTGACACTTATCTACTGGGTGAAGTGACACATGTGGCACATATATTGGGTAGGGTCAGGTCAATTATTCTTTCTGGAAAATATCAATTTGTATTGAACATACAGCACATGATTATTATACTTGGAAATCTTTTTTGACCTCACACCAAAGTTCTCATTCCCTTCTCTGTTCCATATTTATTATTCAATATTTCATGACATATTTTACTTAGTTGTGGATATGGTAGTCTATCCTATTAAATTGAGCACATCTCAAAATTACCTTTATCTTCTACATTCTTTGCAATTAGCATAGAAATAATTAATTGTCAATGCATATTTGTCAAATATATTTGAATTGACATGTGCGAAGACTCAGAACTATGGCCAGAATATCTACTTCTGAAGGATCAATGATTGAGAACTATGAAGCATAATTCTACTCTGATGCACATGAGTTCTAATATCATCAATTGGCTTTTATTTGAAGATGGTGGTGGGTTGAGAGAAAGTAGAGAAAGGTAACATAAAGTGCAGCTTTCTAGATCTCTAATGGGCAATGTTGTTGTTGTTGTTATGTGCCGTCAAGTCGGCCCGGACTCATAGCAACCCCTCCTTGGGTTTCCGAGGCAGTATCACTACGGAAGTAGGATTGCCCAACCTTCCTTCCGAGGAATGGCTGGTGGGTTTGAACCGCCAGCCTTCTGGTTAGCAGTCAAGTGCTTTAGCCACTATGCTACCAGGGCTCCTCTAATGAGCAATAGGAGGTGAGTATATTGATTTTAGCCTGATTCTTTGAAGAACACCCTTTTTTTTCTCATTTGAGACATGAGGTTGCCATTTCAGCTTACTATATTCTGGTGGGACTTTTTTCTAGACTAAAAATTCTTCTTTTTTTACAGTTTCCCAAGGTATTAGCTGATGGCATGGCTGAGGTTTTATAATCAACCATTACTAATCTTGAGATGTTCTAATTAAAATTAATGTAGTCAGACATTCTAAATTATGTCCCCATTCATTTTGCCAAGTACCTTTCCAAAACCATTTTGCTCTGGCATCTTACCTTCTGTTTTTGTAATTTTCGTTTTATAACTTGGAAAACTAAAGGAGAATCCTAACTTCAGGAGCAACATAACTTAGAACAAGTTTTAACAGTTACAAGCACAAGTGGCCCAAGATAAACCACAAACTAATGCTGTGCCTCCCAAATCTTCCCTCGAGTTTTTCCAGGAGGCTCTCTCAAACACTGGAGCGTCTATGGTCAAAAGTAAAATGACAGTTAAAAAAAAAAAAACTAACTGCCGTAGAGTCAAATCTGACTCATAGCTACCCCTTCTTGGGTTTCCGAGGCAGTATCTGTACAGAAGTAGATTGCCCAGTCTTCCTTCCAAGGAGTAGCTGGTGGATTCGAACTGCTGGCCTTCTGGTTAGCAGTCAAAAGCCTGAGGCACTACACCACCAGACAATCTTACCTGAATTGAAGAATGACCTTTTTCCATTTCCATAACCTTTCACTCTCCAGAGAGAGCTCAATATGGTCTGAGTCAGTGAGTTTCAAACCAGCTTTCACAGATTCTCTGTAATACCTATGGGCAACCATGGTGAGGAAATGAGAGACAGAACAAGCAGAGCTCCATCTGCACCCCCCTCCACCTCACTCATCGTCAGCCTCAGAAGATTCATTCATCACTTTTATGTATTTTCATTCTTTATAAAACATATTTTATTTTTTAAAATATTGACTGCTACAAACAGTGGGGAAAAAAAACATAAATATTTGGAGTGTATACAATTGCTGTAAAGGTTGACAGAAAATTCCATAAGTCTCAAATGACAGAACTACTCCTTTGAGTTTTGTCTTTTTTTGCTTTTTCATTGATTTGTGGAACCTTGAGCAAGTTACTTAATCTCTTTGAACCTTAGTTCCTTCATAATGGATATTGTGCTAACAAATGATAAGGAAGATTCTGAGAAGTGGTTAGCAAAGTGTAATAATCTTTTGAAATATAATTTATTATTTTCTAGAGATGGGGTCATTAAACTAATGAACTTCTAGATGAACAATACAAATAAGTCATTATAGATAAGCTTTTTTGAATGCCTACTGAGGTGATTTTGAAATATGTTCACAAATTCTACAACACATCCCTCTCTGAGAGGTGGAGACTAACTTCCCTCTCATTTAAGTGTGGGCTGGACTTAGTGACTTGTTTCTAATGATAGAATATGATGGAAGTAATAGGGTATAGTTAAGAGGCAGGTGACTTCCTTCTTCTTTCTTTCTTTCTTTATTTATTTCTCTTTGATCACTGCCTGGGAAAGTTAATTGCTTCATCTTAAGGGCACTCAAAGGAGACCTGATGAAGAATCAGTACACATGAGGAGGAACTGATGCCTCTAACCTTAAGCCACATAAATGAGTTTGGAAGTCAATCCTCCAGTCCTTCTCAAACCTTCAGAACACTGAAGCCTAGCTGATGTCTTGATTACAACTTCATGTGAGAGCTTGAGCCAGAACAAGACAGAAACCGAGTGAGATAATAAATGCTTATTTTTTTTAAAATTATCTCCTTTTAAGGTAAGTTTTTGCAGCAAAAGATAACTGATGTACAAACTCTATTGAGAACATTCTCTGGTTCTTCTGTTTTTTTCTAAACTAGGAATTGTGAATGATTACTGAGTAAGGTGGAAAGTAGGTGAGAAAATTTTTCATTATATTTTCAACTTGTACCAAAATGTGGGAGAGAGGCCAAAATCCAGCAAGTCTGGATCAGAATTCAGTGTGCCCTTGGTGATCTGGGCAAGAAGTCAAAGACAACCCAAATAGGGGTCAATGAGGGCAAGGACACAGTGGTAGGCATTGGAGGGAAAACTAAATTGTTCATCAGCACCACAGGAAATAATTGGCTGTTTGAAAAGGAAGGTCAGTCTTCTTGTGCACTTAAGATAGATATTCAATACATGTACATTGATTGATGTTCGTTGATTTATTTTGAATGCCAGACAGACTGTGAGTCATCAGTGTTGCAATACAGATTATAAAATGTGAGCTGCACCTGGAAAATAGTAATAGAGCAGCTGGAGAGCACCATTCAGTCTCTCACTGTGCAACTTCACTGGTCCAATACCAGAAACCTCTGTCTGCTGAGAGGGAGGGGCTTTCCAACCAGAAAAATGAGTAATGCTTTGGGAGGACATGCAGGAAAGTCTTCTATTGGTGGAGTCCTTGGTGATATACATAGCTAATCTTCTCAGCTGCTAACTGAATGTTTGGAGGTTCAAATCCACCCAGAGGTACCTCTGAAGAAAGGCCTCGGGAAGCACTTCTGAAAAACCAATCACTGACAACCCTATAGTGCACAGTTGTGCTCTGACACTCATAGTGTTGCCATGAGTTGGAATTGACTAGACAGCAATTGGTTTCTTCATTGGGAAGGGGATTGGTGATGGAGCCTGACCAACTGCTTTCACCTTTCCATGTAAACCTGGATTAATTATGGGTGGGTGATTGGCATAATTGAAAAAGATGCTCAGAAAGATCCTCTGGAGGCTGGTGGTAGGAGAGAGCAAGATGATGGAATTAACTGCATGTTGGTAAATCAAAATCAAACCTGTTGCCATTGAGTCAATTCCAACTCCTGGTGACCTCATGTGTTACAAAGTAGACTTTAGTGCCATAGGATTTTTTTTTGTTGTTGTTGTAATCTTTATGAAAGTAGATCGCCGGGCCTTTCTTTCTTGGCACCACTGAGTGGGTTTTAACAGCAAATATTTAGGTTAGTAGTCTTACTCAAACCATTTGTGTCATCCAGGGATTAGCAGTTGTTCATAGTTTATACAAAGATGGTGCTTCATTTTGTTTTCAGTGGGCTGAGATTAAGTATTTGCAGCAGTGGAGTATAGCATTTCTCCATCTTTTTAATAAAACTTCAGCTCAGTTTTGGAAATATATTATTCTACTGCTTTATACTTAGTTTATAAATTTATTATTTATAGATCTATACCTTCTATGCCATCTTCAGAACTAGTCTAATTTCATTTTTCCCAACCCCACTCTTTTTTGTTTTCTCTCTGTGAAACTTTAACCCTCAAGCTGAGCTTCTCAAAAATATACCAAACTCTTGCTTAAACTCTGGTTGTCCATCTATAAAGTGAGAATAATAACATAGATAAGGGCCATTGTGAGGATTAGAAGTAATTTATATCATATGCCTATCATACAGAATCTGAGCTACCATGGGTGCCCAAAGAGTGCTATTATTTGTGTTGTCGACAGTAATAATAAAAACCAGATAAGTTTCAATATCATGATGATCACTTCGAATTGTCAGACTGTTATATTCTACTATGTCAACATTTAGGTTCATTGAAATTTGTTTGGAGTCCCTGAGTTGAGTGATGTAAATGGTTAATGCAATCAACTGCCAACCAAAAGGTTGTAAGTTTGAGTCCACCCAGAGGTACCTTGGAAGAAAGATTATCGACTTCCCAAAGAGTCAGCCATTGAAAACCCTATAGAGCCCAGCTCTATTCTGACACATATGAGGTCACTATCAGTTGGAGTGGACTTGAAGGCAACTGGTGATGATTATTATAAGATTCTTAAGGTCATCTAGGGTGACATATGTATCAAGGGTAGAGCATTGCTATGTATACCTAGGATACATAAAGTGTCCCCCACAGTGCTGATTCCCTTCCTTTATGCAAAGAGATCACCTTGTTGTTCCAGGAAAGGGAGTGCTTCATATAGATAAGCATGTAGAGAACATTTTATTTCCTTAAGAGCACATTCTCATACCTATCAAGGAAATAAAAGCTTTTCAAGAAAACCCTTGTGAAAAGTCTAGGATTATTTGACAAAAAAAGAAAAAGAAAAAGAAAAAACTGTTGCAAAAAAAGGAAACAAAACGTTTAACCTTCTTACTATAAAAGTCAAAGACTACTTCTCAAAAAAAATTTTTTTAAAGCCTCTACAACCTCTAATTTTATTCATGAGCTAAAGTAACTAGCAGTCCCCAGGGCTCTGATATTTAATTTCCATTGCATAGACTGCCCCTCGTATCAGAATTAATCAGGCTTTCTTTCCACTGTTTCATTTTCCTTCAGGAAGCCTGTTGGGTAAACCTTGAAGGTAAGCTACATATGTTCATCTGGTCACCTGTTTTGTAGCTTCAAAGATTTGGGTGACATTAGTCATTGGCAGTGACAGTGTGCAATGATTTCAGCCCAGCACATCTGTTTTGCCTAAATGCACAGAGTTCCCATGAATATCTCCCATGCTTATAAAAACAAGTACTTGTAAGGTTATCATTGTCTCAGGCTGCATGAGTGGACATTCATTTACTATGTTTCTTACTTGCTGTAAGCAGATAAGTAGCCATTGAGTGGCACAAATAATGAAGTGCTCATCTACTAGCTCAAAGGTTGGTTCAAACCCACCCAGAGGCCCCTCAGAGGACAGGCCTGGCAATCTGTTTCTGAAAGCTCTCAGCATTGAATATCCTATGGAACGGTTCTACTCTGCACACATAGGCTTGCCCTAAGTCAGAACTGATTTGAAAGCAACTACCAACAACAAAAACACAAACAGATGGATCAAATCTTAATTTTTCTTTTTTTTATGACAAGAAGAAAAGTCAGACATATGAAATAGCTTTTAGACTTTCAATTTATTCTTGATGGCTCAGGTAACATTATCTGGGTAACTAGTAGTTTCTACTTTCTACAAATATTCACTCATTAACACCCTAGAGTTTCAAGAAATTACCTCTCAAGTTATAGTTTTCTGTTCACAACTTGAGCATTTATGCATCTACTTTCTTTGGTTATCTTTTTGTTGGTAGAGATTTTCTGTATCCTCAGAAGGAAAGTGGATGTCAACCAGGATTGTAAGGTGTTTACAGAACTGGGTTCTTATTTGTTTAAGGAAGTCTGGGGCTGATGCAGTGTATGCATGGTAGCTCTGGTTTAGTCTGTGTGTATGTTTTCTATTTCTTTTACTTACAGTTGTGCACTGCAGGATGAAGGATGGAGTTTCCCAGATTGACTTTATAGCAATAAAAGACTTAAAGGTCTGCTTATTCCTTGTCTGCTTCTTGCTATTTCAACCATGGCAAACCTTGGCAGTTGTTCCAGTTCAAAGAGTGGACAAAGGTCAGGGTGGTGCTCATTTTCAAAGCCCTCTTTCAGAAGAGATTGTTGGAAAGCAGAGAGGATTGAAATGTGGCTTTACAACCTTTCTTCCTCAAGGTAATTTGCATTCTCTTCAAATTCTTTGGTCTCTGGGAGATTTGTTCTGCATTTGAGTTCATTCTAAACTATATGCAGGTATTACAATCAGAGAAGCTCAAGGGAGTTTAGGATATGCCTTCAGAGAATAATAAGTAGCTTAAAATCTCTTGCTTACAGTTTGTTTACTTAGTCCTAAAGGATTCAGAAAGTTTTTGAAGTCAAAGTTTCTTTACTTACAATTTTGACGATATAGGGGCTGTGTTCCTTGAAGTTGCTCTTTTTTTTTTAAGGTCATTTTAGATGTACAGACAACAATTTTGGAATATTATTATTGCAGCTTGGCTTTTATTCTGTGAGTTTTGATATAGTCAGGGCAGAAACCATCACAATTGTTTTGTTTTTGGAGACCAGTTTAAGGCAAAACCTAAGTCAGCCACAGAGGTTACTGCAGGCTTCGGTTGTATCAGATAACAGGATTCCAAATATGCTAATATTGCTGGTTTCTCTGTATGTTTCTGTTCCTGGATGCTTTGTCTATGTAAGTCCCAGAGACGGTAATCTGCCACAGGAACTGGAGCATTCAGTGGAAGAAGCGTCCCTAACTAGACACCCACCAAAAAAACCAAACTCACCATTGCGTCAGTCCTGACTCATAGCTACCCCTCCTTGGTTTTCCGAGGTGGTATCTCTATGGAAGTAGATTGCCCATCCTTCCTTCCAAGGAGTGGCTGGTGGGTTTGAACCCCCAACCTTCTGGTTAGCAGTCAAATGCCTTTGGCATTACACCACCAGAGCTCCCGGACACCCACCAGCTCTTCTAAAGTAAATCTATCTAACTAAAATGATACCACTGGGGAAAATGTCTTGATATTAAAATACTCTGAAACAGAGCAGGCTACATGTGTCTTCTATGTCCCTCCACAACAATTTGTAATGGCATCACCAAAATTTTGTTTAAAATATGGTCTTGAAATCAATTGTCTGTGCATTTACTTGTCTCCAGCTAAAGTATAAACTCCCTGAAGGCAAGAACATAGATTTATTCACTTGTTAATTCCTAGGACCCAGCATTCCAATATATGAATGAAAGTAAGCTTAAAAAAAAAAAGGAAAAAACAAAAGTGCTCAATGATTGAATCAGACTGTAAAAGCAAAATCCAACTCTTAAAGCCAGCTGGCATTTTGCTAACTTATTAGAATTATTGTTAACAATAATTGAATTCAGTTATTTTCTGATACTGTGCTCAGTGCTTTGCATATCAGCTCTTTAAATTCTCCTAAACCTATGGATGTTTGGACTAAAAACAGTCAAGGTAAAGAGGCTTTGAAATGAGAAAGACCTGGTTTTCAACACATGCTCTGACCTTAGTGAGCCCTTTGAGCTTGGACAAATTTACATACGGCACCAATCTTCATTTGCTAAAGAAAAAAATAAATAAACAAAAGTTGTTTCTGTCTAGTAGATTCTAACTCATGGCAATCCCACATGTGTGTGAGTGAACTGTGCTGCACAGGCTTCAAAGGCTTGTTTTTCAAAAGTAGATCTCCAGGCCTTTCTTCTGAGGCACTGCTGAGTGGCCTCAAACTACCACACTTTGTGTTAGCTGCTGATCACATGAACCATTTCCATCACGCAGGAGCTCTTTGCTAAAGCTGGGTTAATAATAACTTTCTCAATGAATGCATTTATCTTTGCCTGGAACTGGGCTTATACCCTTTACTTGTTTTCAATATTTTAAGATCTTTTTATTTTTTGAATCAATAAATACCAGAAATAATTGATCAGTTTGTAACAAAGAAGGAAAAGAAATCTTTTATTTCTCTAATTGTTACATTTTCCTGTACATCCATTCATTCCTTTTAACATTGGTATAATTTAGCAACTTTTAGTTATTTTGAATCTACTACACAGAAAGCTCTGGTGGCATAATACCTAAGGCATTTAACTGCTAACTCGAAGGCTAGCAGTTCAAACCCACCACCCACTCGGAAGGAAGGACGAGCAATCTACTTCCATAGAGATACTGCCTCAGAGACCCAAGGAGGGAGTCTCTATGAGTTGGGACTGACTCAATGGCAGTGAGTTTATTTATTTATTTTTTTTACACAGAAATTCTGATTTAAAATATGCCATATTTTCTTTTGAACAGAAGTCCTTCTGATTATTGTTTGGGGATCTATTCATCATGGGATATTTTGCCAGATTATTTTATTTTATTTTTTTGTTATCTCTGTTGCATAATACACTGTGTGAGAGTTTGGATAATATATTTTTCAAAGAGAGCTGAACTTTAGTATTCCTAACCCTGATTGTCCTCCCCTGAGCAGGAAAAATGTGTAAAGACAAAAGAGAGCATGAGTGCTTGAACAATCAGAGGAGATGCCAGCTATAAATAGCTGGTATGCATTCAACGTAATGGATATATCAATATGCAACTAATATGTCATGTGTCTGTGAACCAGTTAAATGTGTGTCTGGTAACCATTCCTTTCTTTACCTTCTCTCTGCCCTATTTATAAATGCATAGAGTTTATTGAAAATTGTGGCAAACCCTACCCTGATGCTTTTGTTATGAGACTTGCTGATTACTTACGTAAACTAGTTCAAAATTCTTGTACAAACCCACATTCAACAGAAAGCAGAAGAGACAAAAGCTCTATACAAAATTCATTCACCCTAAAGATGTCACAATTATTTTACCAATCAGAAATGTTTTTTTCTTATTATATGAATTTTATATGTGTTGTGTGTGTATGAGATAGAATGTTTTAGTTATGAATGAAATAATAAAAACAGCTAAAAAATAAATCAACATCTTCACTTAAACATTTGGGTCAATGCTTCCTCAAGAAAAAGATTTAAATATCAGTGAGCCTTGAAGAAGGTAGATACATAACATGTTCAGAAATGACTTCAGTATGACATTGAGAACTGTGAAATATCTGAGATTTTACCATATTAGCAGGTTATCATGTGAACCTGCCACAGTGTCATGGATGCTGGCAGATGATATGAGATCCTGGGTCAAAGCAAAAGACTTTATTGCTCACAGCACAGCAGGCAGAATAAGCATTATGTTTGTATTGGTGTTCATTTTCTCAAGTTCTACTGGATGACACAAGTGAGCTGAGATAAATGTTATGCACACATTGGGTTACAGCAGATAAAGCCAAATATAGGAAGCACCAATCCTTTATAAAAGGAGCTCTGGTGGTGTAGTACCTAAGGCATTTAACTGCTAGCCAGAAGATTGGCAATTCAAACCCACCATCCACTCTGCAGAAGGAAGAACGGGCAATCTACTTACTTCCATAAATATTTACCTCCTTGGAAACACAAAGGGGGTTGCTATGAGTTGGAATCGACTTGATGGCAGTGAGTTTGTGTTGGGCTGGGTTCTCTAGAGAAACAAAGCCAGTAAAGCTTATATAAATAAAGCCAGAAATTCATCTTAGGAAAATGGCTCACACACTTATAGAAGCTAGCAAGTTCCAAGTTCTTGGATCAAACGTCAAACTGGAGGATTTTCCCGACTCACACAGCTGCAGGGGCTGAGGTGCTCAAGGTTGGCAAGCAGTATACTGGCTGTTGACTCCAACGAATGAAGAATCCAAGATCTTCAGGCTGAATGGTGGATTGTTTGCTCATGGACAGTTGTAGGCAGCACAACAGGATCTCGATCCACAGTACAGTGTCTCTTTTTCCCAAGATATCCATAAATATATTGGAAGCAGGCCACATCCCTAGGGAAACTCCATTTCAATGGATTGGTTGCTCAAAACATATACATCTGATCCCATCATGGGAACAATTACTTAAACCACACAGGATTGTGGTCCAGCCAAGTTGATACACAGCTCTAACTATCAGAGGTTTTTTTTTTTTTGTTTGTTTTTTTTTGGTTTAATCCTTTATAATAGGTTACAAGCAAAGATGCTCAAACTTTGCCCAAGAAGTAGATATTATTTTTAGTATAATGAAAAAGAAAACTGTTCCTTACTTTGGAGAAAACAATTCTAAGTTTCCCATGATTGTTTGCTATACAAATATCTTTGAAAAGATAACCCAGAACAAAACCTAAGATATGCAGAAATGCAAGAGACCCTTGGAGAATTTTCCCTCAGGAATCATCTAGCTGTGAATTAATAGTGAAAGAAGATTTGGATTTTTCCCTATCCAGTCAGACTACTTAGTATGCTCTCTCTTTTCTTCTCTCTCTGTTAGTTAATGTCCTGATAACAATTTTTGTTTGGGAGGAATCATTGTTGAGGGCCCTTCTGATGGAAACTGAATCTCTGAGATGCCAATTAACATTACATTGCTGAGACTAGTCAATTTTTTATTTGTTTCTCTGGCCAAGTTGGCACATTTGAACTTTAAAGGTTTTGTTTCTATGGTCTGTAGTACAGGGGGGAAAAATGACAAAACCGGCTAAATCCTCTGTAAGTAAAAGAGAAGGGAAAGCAAAAGCTTGTTGCTGAACCAATTTGATCTTTTTCTTGTTGTCAATCCCAGCTTATTTACAGCTGTTACAGATATCTGTAGAAGAAAGACAAGCCAGGCATAGTGGGCACAACAGCTGGAAATACACTAATGGGTTAAAAAAGAAAAAAAATTGAATTATATTTGTGCAAAATGTATTTAGAAAGAGCTTCAGAGAATCAAGTAGAGAAAAAGGTCATGTTAGGATATTTCTAAGAAACCAGATGTAAGCCACTGATGTGTCTTTATTACATTGCTATTTGTGAAACATTTCTCACTACTTCTTAATTATTTGTTTTTTCACATAGAAACTTGGCTTTATTACTTTATCTAACTTTAAATCATACTGCTGTTTCAAATGAGAAATATACTCATCATAACTATAGAGGTTGGCACAATAGCTCTTTCTATTTGAGCCATGTCAAAGTTGACCTGAAATAGAAAAATGTTGGGGTGACCAGTTAAAGCTAAGTGACTAGTTTTTCTCATAGGTTTCATAATCCTAATGAACATATATATCATTCTATTTATATACTAGAAACCATTAGCATCTAACTTACTTGAAACATACTAAGAAGAATTGTTGCAATGTCAATACATTTGGGAGTTATTTTGAAAAAAAAAAGTATATAGGCTGATATCACTTGCAATGTATATCAAGAAATAGAGACAATATTGTTAGCAAAGACCTCATATGATATTCTAGAGTGAAAAGAAGATGTAACAGTAGAAGAATCTAGTAAAAGGATTAACAGACTGAGATATACAGGTCACACAACCTTGCCTTGCTTGCTGAAAATGAAAATGACTTGAAGCACTTACTGAGGATGGTCAAAGACTAGTATTGCCTTCGGTATGGGTTATAAAGAAAGCACAATTTTTTACAACTGGATCAATAAAAAACATCATGATAAATGGCAAAAAAGTTATGAAGTCATTTTAGATCCACAATCAGTGCCTATGGAAGCAGCAGTCAAGAAATCAAATGAAGTATTGCATTAGGCAAATCTGCTGCAAAAGATCTCTTTAAAGCATGAAAAAGCAAAACCAATTTTCTCTGTAGACTTTCACTCAGACCACAATAGAAAGTTAAAAAATAAATAAATGAATTGTTGAAAAGTAAAGATGTCACTTTGATGATTAAGATGTGCCTGACCCAAATACCTTAATATTTTCAATCATCTCATATGCATTCAAATGCTGAACAATGAAAAAGGAAGACCAAAGAATAATTGACACATTCTAATTGTGGTGTTGGCAAAGAATATTGGCTATACCTTGGACCAGCAGAAGAAAAAACAAGTCTGTCTTGGAAAAAGTACAGCCAGAATACTCCTTAGAAACAAAGATGATAAGACTTCATCTTGCTTATTTTGGACATGTCATCAGTAACCACTGGAAAAAAGATATCATACTTGGTTAAATAGAGGGTCAGGTAAAAAGAGGAGACCATCAATGGGATGGATTGACACTGTGGCTGCAAAAATGGGCTCAAACATAGCGACTGAGAATGGTGCAGGTCCAGCCCCATTTAGTTTTGTTACACATAATGGACTATGAGTCACAGCCTACTTCACTGCACCTAACAACAATAATGTATTGGTAATTCCAATGTACTTCCCAGGTGATTGTTTCCATGTTGTTGTTTGGTGCCATCTAGTCAGTCTCTACTCATAGCAACCCTATGTACAACAGAAGGAAACACTGTCTGATCCTTTACCATCCTCATAAATGTTGCCATGCTTGAACCCATTGTTGCAACCACTGTGTCAATGCATTTCATTGGCCCTCCACTTTACCTAGCAAGATATCTTTCTTCAGAGAATGGTCTCTTCTAACAACATGACCAAAGTATGAGAGACAAAGTCTGGCTATTCTCGCTTCTAAAGAGCATACTGGCTGTATTTCCTCCAAGACTAATTTTTCACCATTGTACCTTCTATATTCTTTGCCAACACCACAGTGTGAAAGCATCAATTCTGTGGTCCTCCTTATTCACTGTCGAGCTCTCACAAGCATACGAAGATATTGAAAATATCATGGTTTGGGTCAGGCTTAAATTAGTCTTCAAAGTGACATATTTGCTCTTTAATACTTTAAAGAGTTCCTTTGCAACAGACTTGCCCAATGCAATGTGCCATTTGATTTCCAGGGGCATTGATTGTGGATCCAAGTAAACTGAAATCTTTGACAACTTCAGTCTTTTCTCCATCTATCAATGTGTTGCTTATCTCTCTGGTTGTGAAGATTTTTGTGTTGTTTGTGTTGAGGTATAATCCACACTGAATGCTGTAGTCTTTGGTATTCATCAGTAAGTGCTTCAAGTCTTCTTCATTTTCAGCAAGTAAGGTTGTATCAGCTGCATATCGCAAGTTGTTAATGAATCTTCCTCCAATCCTGATGTCACAATCTTCTTTGTAAAATATGGCTTCTCTGATTATTTGCTCAGCACAGAGATTGAGTATGTATAATGAAAGGATACAACCCTGACACATACCCTTCCTGATTTTAAACCGTGCAAAATTCCTTTGTTCTGTTTGAACAACTGATTTATGGTCTATGTAAAGTTTCCTTGTGAACACAATGAAGTGTTCTGGAATTTCCATTCTTCACAATATTATCCATAATTTCTTATGATCCGCACAGTCAGATGTCTTTCCATAGTCAATAGAACAAAAGTAAATATCTTTCTGGTATTCATTGCTTTCAGCCAAGATCCATTTGACATCTGTATTGATATTCCTTGTTCCATGTCCTCTTCTGAATCCAACTTGAATTTTTGGAAGTTCCCTGTCAATAACTGCTGCAATCAGTTTTTAATTATCATCAGTAAAATTTTGTGAGTGATATTAATGATATTGTTTGATAATTTCCACATTGTCTTAGATCACCTTTCTGTGGAATAGGCATAAATATGAATCTTTTCCAGTCATTTGTCTAGGTAGCTGTCTTCCAAATTTCTTAGAATAAACAAGTGAGCTTCTTTAGTGCTGCATCTATTTGTTGAACCATCTCAATTGGTGTTCCATCAATTCCTAGGGTCTTGTTTTCTGCCAATTCCTTCGGTGCAGCTTGGACTTCTTCCTTCAGTACCATTGGTTCTTGATCATATGATACCTACTGAAATGATTGAATATCAACCCATTATTTTTGGTACAGTGACTGTTTATTCCTTACATCTTCATTTGATGTTTTCTGTGTCTTTCAATATTTTTCCCATATTGTTCTTTTTGGTAGGTGCCATAGAGTCAGCTCTGACTCAACAACAGCATGTAGAAAAGAACAATAATACTGCCCTGTCCTGCATCATTCTCACAATCCTTTCTGTGCTTGAGCCCATCATTGTAGCCACTATGTCAATCCATCTCATTGATGGTCTTCCCTTTTTTGCTGATTCTCCACTTTACCAAGCATGATATCCTTTTACAAGGAATGGTCCCTTTTGACAACATGACCAAAGTAGGTGAGATGAAGTCTTGCCACTCTCACATCTAAGGGGTATTCTAGCCGCACTTCTTCCAGGACAGATTTGTCCATTCTTCTGGAAGAAAAAAAAAAAAAAAAAAAAA
>NW_006921794.1:5585063-5594194 GCF_000298275.1 Orycteropus afer afer
GGAGGGTAACAAGGGAAAGTGTTTACTGCAGATCAGTGAGTAAGCACCACCCCGCCCGTGCTTACCTTGCTCCCAGAGACCCGGTCCCTCTCGGGAGGGTAACAAGGGAGCCGTCTGAGCACTAGTGACTGGGTTTTACCCCTTTCTCCTGCTTCTTCTTATCACTCTAGAGAAGTTTTTTTGCAGCAGATTTGCCCAGTACAGTACGATGTCTGATTTCTTGACTGCTGCTTCCATGAGCGTTATTGTAGAGTCAAGTAAAATGAAATCACTGACAATTTCAAGCATTTTTCCATTTATCATGATGTTGCTTATTGGTCCACTTGTGCAAATTTTCATTTCCTTAAGTTGAGGTGTAATCCATTCTGAAGATTGTAGTCTTTGATCTTCACTTGTAAGTGCTTGAAGTTCTCTTTACTTTCAGAAAGCAGGGATGTGCCATAAGCATACTGAAAGTTGTTAATGAGTCTTTCTCCAATCCTGATGCCACATTCTTCTTCATATAGTCTAACTTCTCAGACTATTTTACTCAACACACATATTGAGTAAGTATGGTAAAAAGATAAAACCTTGATGCACACCATTCCTGATTTTAACCCATACAGTATCCCCTTGTTTTTTTTCAATGACAGTCTCTAAGATTATTTTGCCCATAGAATCCTTCAATATTGCAACTTGAGGCTTGATTTTTTTCTTCAGTTATTTGAGCTTGAGAAATGCCAAGCTTATTCTTCCCTTTTGATTTTCCATCTCCATGTCTTTGCACATTTCATTATAATAATTTACTTTGTCCTCTTGAGCTGCCTTTAAAGTGTGTTCAGTTCTTTTATATCATCATTTCTTCCATTAGCTTTAGATACTTTTCTTTCAAGAGCAAGCTTTAGATTCTCATCTGACATCTATTTTGCTCTTTTCTTCCTTTCTGCCTCTTTAATGATCTTTTGCTTTTTTCATGTATGACATTCTTGGTATCATCCCACAACTTGTGTGGTCTTTGGTCACTAGTGTTCACCACATCAAATCTATTCTTTAGGTGGTCTCTAAATTCAGGTGGGATACACTCAAGGTCATATATTTTAGATATCTTGAACTTCTTTTAATTGTATTCTGTGTCAACTTAAATTTGCCCATGGACTGATGGTCTGATCCACCATGAGCCCCTGGTCTTCGTCTGACTGATGATCTTCTCCATCACCTCTTTTCACAAATGTAGGCAATTTGATTCCTCTTTATTCCATCTGATGAGGTCCATATGTATAATCAAGTTTTATGTTCTTTAAAAAGATATTTGCAATGACTAACTCATTATTTAAGTAAAATTCTATCATGCAACTTCCAGCATTATTTCTATTACCAAGGCCATATTTTCCATCTACTGAAGCTTCCTCTTTGTTTCCAACTTTTGCATTCCAGTCACCAGTAATTTTTAATACATCTTAGTCTTGTGTTTCATCATATTCAGACTGTAACAGTTGGTAAAAATCTTCAATTTCTTCATCTTTGACTTTAGTGGTTAGTGCATAAATGTAAGTAATAGTCATATTAACTGGTTTTCCTTGTAGGTGTATGGTTATTATTTTATTATTGACAGCATTGTAGGAGCTCTGGTAGTGTAGTGCCTAAAGCACTTGACTGCTAACCAGTAGGCTGGTGGTTCAAACCCACCAGCCACTCCTCGGAAGGAAGATGGGGCAATCTACTTCCGTAGTGATACTGCCTCAGAAACCCAAAGAAGGCTCACTATGAATCAAGTCCGACTCGACAACACATAACAACAACAACAACGACAGCATTGTACTTCAGGATGGATCTTGAAATTTTTTTTTGATGATAAATGAGATGCCATTTCTTCTTAATTTGTCAGTGCTGGTGTAATAGACCATATGATTGGCTGATTCAAAATGGCCTGTAGCAATCTATTTCAGCTCACTAATGCCTAAGACATAGATCTTTACGCATTTCATTTTTTTTAGAACACCCACCTGATTTTCCTAAATTCATACTCCCTACATTCCACATTCCTATTATTATTGGATATTTGCAGGTTTTTCTTCTCATTTTGAGTCATGCAATATCAGTAAATGAAGGACCGACCAGAAAGCTTTACTCCATCCATGTCATTAAGGACAACTCTACTTTGAGAAGTCAGTACTTCCCCAGTTGTATCTGGAGTCCCATCCAACCTGAGGGTCTCATCTTCCCTGATGATATTAGACAATGTTTCCCTATTGTCCATAAAGTTTTTATTAGCCATCTTTATTTATTTATTTATTTTTCAGAAGTGAACCTGGCCACGTCCATCTTCCTAGTCTGTCTTAGTCTCTCTACTGAAATCTGCCCACCATGGATGCCCTGCTGGTACTTGAAATACTAGTGGCATAGCTTTCAGGATCACAGCAACACACAAGCCACCACAGTGTCACAACAAACTGACAGATGAGTGGTGGATTTCTTCCATAGGTATGAGTAAAAGATCCTGAATTATTTACCAATTTATGAATCAAAAATGAGCTCTTACACTCCAGCTGACCTTCATAAAGATTTTTACATAGACCATGATGTTTCCATGTATATGGAAAAGAGTCATACAGAATCCCACCTATTTTTAAGTCTGATGTTAACCAGAGTTAAATGTATATTGTTTCCGTTTTTGTTGGTTCACAAATTGTTTTGATTTTTAACCTCACATGGCTAAATACAAGAAAAGGAAGAGCAAGAATTCCTTTATTCTTACCTTCTTAGATTCTAGTTATATGGCATGCAGATAGTACACTGACAATAAAAAATGCTTGAATATCTTTTATTTAGGATATATGTTTTCTTTTATTAAAGTACAGCTAAGTGACAACTAAAATACTATACATTGGCTAAACCAGCTATCTAACTTGATTTTCAAATTCTGTTTTCAGGGACAGGAGCAGAATTGCCTTAAAAATGACAGTATTCTAAAAAAAAAAAAAAAAAAAGTTTTAAATTTGCTGTGCTACTAAAGGAAGTATTTCAGGTATAAACAGTACTTATTCATTACAAATGATAGACCTGAAAACTACAGGTTAAAGAAACAAAGAGCTAAGGTTAAGGCAGGCAAGTAAGAAAGTAACTCCTTTCCAATTAGGAGAAATGGCAGTCATAGTCTTCACAGCAGCATCTAAAGGCCAAAAAGGATGTTGATAGGGTTCTGCTCTTGCCTTGGTTTGAAGGAAAGAGAGAGATACAGATTCCTGAAAACATCAACACATAGGCAAAGACTCATGGGAGGCCATTAAAACTTTTATTAGAATGAACAAAAATATTAATAAATAAGATTCTCTACTTGGGAGAGGAATGATTTCAGGGACATCATGTGAAATAATACAGGAACATAAGGCAAGAGCTGTGCAGCCTGGGAAGACTGCAGCTTGGAAAGAATTCCATGGTTCCTCAAACTTTAATGCACATGGAGTCACCTGAGGATTTTGTTAAACGCAGATTCTGATTCAGTTGCTGTCAGTTGGAGCCCAAGGTGCTGCGTTTCCAACAAGCTCCAAGGTGCTGTCAAAGACCTTGGCCTAAAGATCGATTTTGAGTAGAAGGAGTTAGTCAATGGCTGAAAACTTGTAAAGTTTAGACGCTATTTACTCTGATGTTGTTTCTGCTATGGTTTAAGTCTATACTGTACATTCTACCATTTGTATCATCTCTCATTGCTACGAGAGATTTGGCTAGTAAGACCATGTAGGTTTAATCAGGCACTACTGAAAACATAGTCACAGTGAACCTACATGGGATTAAATTACTTTCTTGGAAAACCAAATATATAAAGTGTCAACATTTACAAAGACAAAATATTATTTAGAATACAGATGGGCAATCTGTTTACATCTTCTATGCCATTATATTCCCCCAAATCCTTGCTATTCTTTGTCTGGATGATAAAAATAGATGGCCATAGGTCTCCTTGACTTCAGCTTCTCTTTTTGACAATGTATCTTACATTTGACTAATAGAGTAATCCAGCTCTATGACACTGTTCAGATGAAACTATATCTAAAAGCATAATTTTGTCTTTGTTAGTATTGCACTCTTAGAGGAACCCATTTCTATCTCCCAATCTATGTGGCCTTGGCGACATTGTAAGGGGCAATGTTTCATCTCTTCTAGCATGTGGTTGGATGTTTGCTTTATGGTTTAATGGGGCATTCCAATTAATTGGCCTAATGATGTGTTTTGTGCCTCTGTTTTACTTCCTAGTTCATTGTATAGAGCCTAGGGTCTTAAAAGCTTGTAGACAACCATCCAAGGCACAACAATTGGTTTCTAGTCACCTAGAACAATAGAAGGAGAATTAGGAGGAAGAGGAGGATATGGAATAGGTGGCTAATTGCTTTGATGAACAACTTCTTCCTTTGCCATGAGATCAATACTAAAAATAGTGTCTGACTCACATTACTGAACATTTTGATCAAAGGTTCTATAAAAGAAAACTGATCAAGAGGGGGAAAATGAAAAACAGAATTTTAAATTTTCATTGAATCCTGACTTTTTGATGCTTTGGAGTTTGAATGAACCACTGAAAGTATTGCCTTGAGATAATCTTAAGCCTTAAAACAAAAATGTCCCATGAAGTCTTTTTTTTTTTTTTTTTAATTTTATTGTAATTTCAGTGAAAGTTTACAGAGCAAATTCATTTCCCATATAGCAGTTCAAACACACTTTTCTCATGATATTAACTGCAATTACCCACAATGCAACAACTCTCTTCCCATTTCTTCCACATAGTTACCTCTTCCCTGTGTACTTTCCTCCATGCGCTCCTGTCTCCTGAGCTATGTCCCTTCTATACAGCCCTTCTGTTCTCCCATAATTGATCTCTCCAAAGAGTATATCTATCTAATGCAAATGTTCAGGTGGGCGATCTATTTACATTTTCTCTGCCATTACATTCTCCCAAATCCTTGTTATTCATTGTCTGGATGATAAAAATAGATGGCCATAGGTCTCCTTGACTTCAGCTTACCTTTTTGACAATGTATCCTACATTCAACCAATGGATTAATCCAGCTCTATGACACTGTTCAGAGGAAACTGTATCTGAAAGCATAATTATGTCTTTGTTAGAATTGCAGTCTTAGAGGAACCCATTTCTGTCTCACCATCCATGTGGCCTTGGCGACATTGTAAGGGGCAATGTTTCATCTTTTCTAGCATATGGCTGTCTTTTATTTGGCTGGAAGACACAGGAGTGGGTTCATTTCCAGACCTGAAGGGCAGCTAGAGGCCATAGTCTCAGCGGTTCCACCAGGCTCTATTAGACCAGCAAACCTGGTCCTTTTATTTTTTATGATTCTGAGTTTTATTCCACATTGTTCTCCTACTCTGTCCAGGATCTCCTACATAGATCCCCCACTGAGTGGTTGACCATGATAGCTGGACGCATCTAGTTCTCTGGTCTCATAGTCATATAGGCTGAGGACTGTATGGTGTAACAGTCCCTTGGAATAATTGTTTCCATGCATCTTTGGTTTTCCCGGAAGTCTTCTTGAAACCTAACAATATTTTAGCTTAATGAGTATAAAATACCTGCCTTGAGCATTATGCTCTTTTAAGAGCTGTATATATGGGATCAAAATGGCAACAGCTACTGAAAAGATTAGATAAGAAACTTAGGGGCAGTGAGTTTATGTTAATGGGAGAGGAACAACTCAGAAAGTAGTTGAGTATGCTTGAACAACTCCAAAGTTATAATCAATATCATGGAATTGTACATGTAGAAGTGGTTGAACTTGTGTTCACTTCACTGTGTATATTCTCAATAACAATATAAATAACAAAATAAATTTAAAAAAAATCTGTCCAGCTACACTATTCTGTCTCTCTCTAAATAGAGCTCTAGTTGTGCAACAGTTAGGCATTTAGTTGCTAATCAAAAGGTTGACAGTTCAAACCCAACCAGTGACTCTGTGGGAGAAATACCTTTTGACATTCTATAAAGATTACAGTAAACCTTATGAGCAGTTCTGTTGTGTCAGAAATGGAGTTGGTATGAGTAGGAATAGACTGTACTGTACCCAACAACAAAAATTTCTCTCTCTAAACAGATATTTATTCAAAGGTAAGCAGTTGCCCAAATGAAGCCTTTTAGAGTCTGGAAAAGAAAGATTCTCTTTTCCTTTGGATTATGAACTCTAGCAAGGTAAATTTTGGGTTTTAACTATGTATAATCCTTCCTGCTATGTGGAGAATGCCTTGCTGATGGTCAAGACAACAGAATAGAGAATCAGACAGTGACAGGAGAAACAGAGCCCAGCCACACTTGAAACATGGACACACTTGCTTCTGTTACATGAGCCAAAGATGTCTTTGTTTTGTTTAAGCTATGGCTGGCAGAAAAGGATAATTATAAATCAAAGTATATTTCACAAATAAATATCAAAATGCTGTGAAATAAAGGACAAATGAATATTTAACTGCCTTAAAATGGGAAAGCATTTTACAAGAAAATAAAAATAAACATATAAAATATTGATGTGATGTTATGGAAACATGAAGCATCAACACAAAATTTGTGTTTCCCTACTGGCTAATGATGTTTAGTATTTTCTTTTAGTGAACTATGTGTTTAAATCCTTGCCCATTCTTTATTGAGTTTTTCTTTTTCTTATTATTGAGTTTGTAGGTTATATATTTTCTGGATACAAGCACTGTATAAGATTTGTTTTTTGCAAATATGATGTACTCTGTGTTTATCTTTGCATTTGTTTAATAGGGTCTTTCAAAGAGAAGTCTTTATTTTGATGAAGTCCAATTTATGAATCTTTTTCTTTAATAGCTCATGCTTTTGTTTTTTCTGAATAACTTTTCTCTAACGCAAAACCACAAAGTTTTTCTCATATGGCTTCTTCTGAAATTTAGAGTTTTAAGTGTTACTTTAGATCTATGATCCAAAAATGGAGTTCATTTTTGGAAATGGTGCATAGTATGCCCCTTGGTCAAAGTTCACTTTTTTTTTACATGTACAGGTCAAATTGTTCCAGCTCCCTTAGTTGAAAAGAATTTTCTTTCTCCATCAAATTGTTTTTGCATTTTGGTCAAAAATTAGTTGACCTCATATACGTGGATCTATTTCTGAACTCTATATTCTTGATGCCAATCACATGAACTTGGATACTGTTGTTACGGTTTGCCATTGAGTTGATTCTGACTCAAAATGAAGCCATAAAACAGAGTAGAACTGCCCCACAGGGTTTCCTAGCTGAAATCTTTACAGGAACAGATTGCCAGATCTTTCTCCCCCATGAAGCCATTTGTGGGTTCAAACACTGACCTTTTGTTTAGCATCTGAACCCTTTATTATTGTACCCGCAAGGCTACTGTAGCCTTATGGGAAGCCTTAAAAATCAAGTATTATGAGTTTTTTTACTTTTTCTTTTTAAAATTTTATTTAGATTATTACAGGTCTTTTGTATTTATACATACATTTTATAATTAGTCTGTCTATTTCTACACAAAATTGTACTTTTTCTTCATTGTGAAGGTATTAAAAGTACAGATCAGTTTGAATCTAGTGAAATCTCATTGTGATTATAACTTACATTCGCTTGATTAATAATGATGTTGAACATCTTTTCATGTTATTTTTCTCATTCGTATATTTTCTTCTCCAAAGTGTTTGTCCAAATCTTTCTTCCATTTTATAATCAGTTGTTTCTCTTATTATTATTGGATTGGGAATTTTTTTTTTTTTAATTCTGGATACAACACTTTTACCAGATATGTATTTTCACAATCTGTGGTTGGCCTAATCATTTACTTAAAAATGTCCTTGTAGGAGCAGATAATTTTAATTTTGAAGTCCCAAATATATAGGTTTTTTAAATCATTCATCATCTTTATTTTCTATTTAAGAAATGTATGCCTACCTCAAAATCAAGAAAAAAATTATCTTACATATTCAAGAAGATGAATAGTTTTACATTTAAATTTAATTCTACTATCTATTTTGGGATGATATTTGTATACAACATGAGGTAAAGGTCAAGGATTATCTTTTTCATGTAGAATACAAATATAAAAAGAAGACTGGACAAGCTATTTCCATAGAGATACCACCTTGGAAACCCAAGGAAGGTTGCTATGAGTCAGGACCAACTTGAAGGCAGTGAGTTTACTATTATTATTTGTTTAAATGATGATTCTTTCATGAATGAATTATCATGGCACATTTGTCAAAACTCAATTGACCGCATATATGTGTTTATATATTTCTGGACTATCTATTTGGTTGTAAGGCTGGATTAACATTTTGAAAAATTATTTGAAGCAATTTATCATGTTAGCAGTAAAAGAAAACATATGACCATCTCAATATTTGAGAAATATTATTTATCAAAATTGAATACCCATTTGTGATGAAACTCTCAGTAAGTTAGGGATAAAAAAAATACTTGCTTAAGCTGATAAAAGACATTGACAAAAAGTGTACAGTTAACATGATGATTAATATTAAATGGTGAATGACTGAACATTCCCTCCCTACAAATAAAAACAAAGAAACAAACCAAAATGACAAGGATGTTTGCTTTTGGACTTCTATTCATTATTGTACTATGATTTCTATCCTGTACAATAAAGTAAGAAAAATAGTGGCTAAAGCATTTGACTGCTAACCAGAAGGCTGGTGGTTCAAACCCACCAGCCACTCCTTGGAAGGAAGGTTGGGCAATCTATTTCCATAGTGATACCGCCTCAGAAATCCAAGAAGGCGTTGCTGTGAGTTGTATCCAACTTGACAGCAGTGAGTTTATTTATTTATTTTTTTAGAATGGAAGTGCAAGGTAAGATTGTATTCCCATTAGATATGGTATTCTATATAGGGAATCTAATGGACTCTATAAAAATGGTATTCAAATTGAGACGAGTTCTTTAGTAAGGTCACAGGATATAAGTTCTATAAACCAAAATCAATAGTATTTCTACATGCAAGTAAACAATTGGAAATGAAGAATAAATAAATAACACTTTTTTTTTTCCATGTGCTGTTTTTTTTTTTATTTTTAATTTTATTTTGATTTGGGTGAAGATTTACAGAGTAAATTCACTTTTCATACAGCAGTTCACATATACTTTGTCTCATGTCATTGACCAAAATTTAC
>NW_006921794.1:5595739-5600441 GCF_000298275.1 Orycteropus afer afer
TTCCACAATGGTTGTACCATTTTACAGTCCCACCAGCAGTGTATGAGAGTCCCAATCTCTCCACAACCTCGCCAGCATTTGTTATTTTCTGTCTTAATAAATAACACTTTTAATAGCATAAAATAGGGATACATTTGAAGATGAAAAAGCTGTATACGTTGAAAACTGCAAAGCATCAGTAAGAGCTGAATAAATAAATACATATATTGTATTTATTCGTGAGAACACTAAATTCTGTTAAGATGCTAATTGTCCCCATATTAACCTATCGATTCAATAAAATCCCTATGAATCTCTCAGTATGGTTTCTAGGTAAATATTTGTAAACTAATTCTAAAATACACACTAAAGCATACAGAACCTAGAAAAGCCCAACCAACTTTGAAAAACAATATATTTGGAGGATTAACATTGCCTGATTTCATAACTTACATAAAGCTACAGTAATCAATAACCTCTGGTGTTGGTGTCAAGGAAAAACAAATCAAGGGAAAAAAATTGGAAAGTACTGAAATATACTCACATGTAAGTTCAAATGATTTTTGACAAAATCAAAAGGCACAAAGACAATTCAATGAAGAAAAGTAATTTTCCAACAAATGGAGCTTGGAAAATTGATCATTAAAATGCAAAAAGTGAACTTTGATCCATAATTCACTCTATATACAAAAAATAAGTCAATTGATCATAGACCTAAATGTAAATCCCAAATCTATAAAAGTTCTAGGAGAAACATAAGAGTAAAATTTTTTAACTCTAAAAATAGTAAAATATTTTAGATACAATCCCCAAAGCATGATCAACTAAAGAACAAATTGATTAAATTTAAAATTAAAATTAAAGCTCTGTGTTTCAAAACACAATATTAAAAGAACTAAAACACAAGCAACAGAGTGTGGAAAGAAATCTGAAAATCATCTACTGATAAAGGATATTTATGCAAAACATATGAAGAACTCTAAAAAAATCAGTAATAAGGAAACCAGCAATTCAATAAAACACGGGGGGGGGGGAGAACTTGATTGTACATTCACTAAGGAAGAGATACAGATAGCAAATAATCACATGAAAAAAATCTCCATCTCGTTGTTGTTGTTGTTATGTGCCATCGAGTCAGACCCGATTCATAGTGACCCCTCCTTGGGTTTCCGAGGAAGTATCACTATGGAAGTAGATTTCCCCACCTTCCTTCTGAGGAGTGGCTGGTTGGTTTGAACAACCAGCCTTCTGGTTAGCAGTTAAGTTCCTTAGGCACTATGCTACCAGAGCTCCTCATTACATATTACTTATCACTTATTAGGTAAATGCAAATTAAAGGCTTGGTGAAATACCATTACATATACATTAGTATGGCCACAATTTTGAAAAATTATTTTTACATCCCTGACCATATCAAGTTTTGGTGATGATATCGAACAACTGGAACTCTCATACACTGCTGTTGGGAATGTGTAAGTAACAACTTCTTTGGAAAAGAATGTTGTAGTTTCTTTAAAAATTAAACATATATATCTATAATCTGACCCACTCATTCCACTCCTAAATATTTCCGTCAAGAAATGATAGCATATATGCATCCCCAAATATTTATAGAAACTTTATTTGCAATAGCCCCAAACTAGAAAACCTCAAGTGTCCATCAATAGGTGAATGGATTGTCAAACTGTGGTATACCCATTTAATGTAACACTACTCAGCCATAATATATATATATATATATATATATATATATATAATATGTTCTGATATATATATATATATATATGAATTATACAACAAAAATGAATCTCAGTATAATTATACTCATAAAAGAAGTCTTACCAGAAAGATTATATATTGTAGAATTCCATTTATACAGAATTCTGATAAATGCAAACTGATGTGTTTTGACAGAATACAGATCCATGCCTGAGAACACAGGGAGAGGAGACGGTGAAGAGCCCACAGAAGAGATTATAAGGGGCACAGGAAGATTTTGAGGTTGATAGCTATAGTCATTATCTTGACTGTGGTTATGGTTACATGGGTATATATATATATATATGTATATATATATATATATTTCAAAATTTATCAAATTATTCACTTTCAATATGTGCAGTTAATTGCATGTCAAGTGTAGTTCAATAAATCTGTTGTAAAAAATGAAATAATATACAAGCTAAGAGCTTCAAATAATATAAAATCACAGTATTTTACCCTCATGTCTTATTTTGAATATATAATTACAGCTATAATTTTCTTTAAAGGAAAGATACAGATAGAAAAGTCATTAAGGTTAATATACCACTTGTATAAAAGAGGGGGAAGGGATAATCTGGGCTCTTAAGAAATTTATAATTACGGAGTACCCACTTTCCATCCGTAACTTTTTAAATATATTTCTAGAAATCAACAACTTTTTAATCATAGAGTAATAATTCAACATGGAATTAATTCAGAATTTATATGCTGAAATGATGTAGGCATTAACGGTAATCAACTAGGTTCAAGTTGTTCTAAGAATGGTTCTAGTAGTGAGTTATCCTCTTATAGCAGAAATTTTTAACCTCCAGACTCTTCAGCCTCAACTAGATAAACACATCATATAAGTAAGTTGGTTGAGCACTTAAATGGTAATTCCATGCCTCATTTCTCATGCATTCTTCTGCATTTGTGCTTATAGTAGATATAAGAAGTTTCAGCACAGTCATTCTTATCCTATACTGATTTTATTTGCCTAATTTTGTTCTACAAAAATGTAGTATTTCATTGGTTCTCATATTTCTTTAAAAAAGTAAAAATTATAATTTATTTTTGAGTTGCTTAGATTCTAATAACAATGCAACTGACATTTACTGAGTAGTTTTTATGTACCAAGCCTTTCTTATGTATTCTTAATTAAGCCTCGCATTCTTTTGCCTCAGTTGTTAGGAATTGGCTCATTGGTGTAAATCTTTTGTCTTTATTTATGCACAGTTTTGTCGATTAATTTGCTTCCAAACTTCAAGGACAAATGCATTCTTCATTGACAAAATTAATGAAATAATTACTGGGATATGGAAATTTATCATGATACAATAATGAATTCTTATAGCTCAGTGAGATAAATTTGAACTTTTGATCACCACAAACTGATTCAGAATGCTAAATGTATGAAGTTTTTCTGTAATACTAACATGTGCTAGATTATCCTACACAGAGTATGCAAATGCATTTGCATAAGAACTATTTGATTCAGAATAAACAGTTTCAAAATGCATTAGGGTTAATGCAGCGGAGAATTCAGTATGTGGTAGAGATGAGCAGTATTGAAATGCCTGTTAACTGCCTCTTTACTTAGTAGGCACTACCGCATGTGCTATTAGCGTGCTTTTTAGCATAGTAAATCCGTTTCTATGGTTCAAACATAATGTAACAAGAAAGATAGCATGCTTTACTTTGAACTTAAGAAAACATGTGGGTGTGATGCTGGGTCCTGATGATCCACTCCACCTGGAATTTAGCCTAGACATGACTCACTAAATCTTAGATTGAAAAGAAACAAAATAAAGCACATCCTCCACAGACTGGTGTTAAGTTTTACTTTAGAAACAGATGGCGAAGTAGAAAAGCTGGTTGGAAATTGATTGAATTTGAAAAATCACATGTGGAAAAATCAAGTAATTCAACCAGTCCCATATATTTTTTTTTGTGATGGCAGAACAATTCTTGACAACACTCTCTTGAGAATGTTTGTCCTACGTAATTAGAAGCAACAAGTGATTATTCTTCTATTTTTTAATCACTTCCCTAGGGCAGTCTTTCTTTCTTATTCTGAAACTCTTCATTTCCCAAAGTATTAAAAAAAAAATGTTTTTCCATCTCTTAACTGAATGCCTTGAATCTTACTTGGAAATTCTTCTCACTACTTATGTGCATGCTTCACAACATTTGTGGATAATTATCATGTCTCTCAACCTTAATCATTGCTTAGCCAAACAGCAAATATATCACTTCTCTTCCAGGGATTCAAAAATCTTATTTGTGTAATCTTTCTTTTTCCTGTGCTGCCTTCATTCTAGCTTCCATTTCAAAGTTTTGTATTCTATGACTGTCCAGTTTTCAGATCCAGTTTTCTGGGCATCTTGCAATTCAATTTGATGAAAACTTTTAAAATTTAGGATAAGGGATGCAGAATGAATTCACAAACAATTTGAAGCAAATGGAAACCAATGAGAAAATGAGATAAAAGAATACAGAAAGTATGTTGATACTAACTTAAGATGAAGTAAACATGAAGTGCCTCCAAAGTGAAGATGACATTCCCTAGAGCATATCCAAAGCACTCCATGGAGGGACCACCAAGATAATACTTGTTGTTGTTAGTTGCTATTGTCAGCTACTTGGACCATGGTGATCTCCTGCTGAACAGAATGAAATGTTGCCCAGTCCTGCACAATCTTTACAATTTCTGGTATATTCGAGTCTATTGTTGTGTCTACTGTGTCTTTTGAGTGCCTTCCAGTCTGAGACTCATCTTCCAGCACTGTAATCGACAAGAGTCTGTAGGATCCATTTAGTTTTCACTGGCTGATTTTGGAAGTAGTTTGCCAGGACTTTTTCCTTGTTGTTGTTGTTGTATATGCCGTCGAGTCAGCCCCGACTCATAGCGACCCCTCCTTGGGTTTCCGAGGCAGTATCACTACAGAAGTAGGATTGCCCAACCTTCCTTCCAAGGAGT
>NW_006921794.1:5608441-5647333 GCF_000298275.1 Orycteropus afer afer
GGGCCCTTTTGCTAGTCTTAATTCAGGCTACAGTAAAATATCACATTTTTAATTTTTACATCTCTGATTTTGTACTTAAATTTTTAATTCCACAACAGCACTACAAAATGATAGACTGGTGGTGGAGATAATACTAAAACTTACTTGTATTTATTTTATATACAAATTACAAAGAATTTGCACTTAACCATTATTTAATAATATGTGGATATTCAGAGGCACTCTAACATGGTGTATATGTCAGATTTGAGCCATGTTCAGGGTATGAGATGTACTGAAGGAAAAGAAAGTGAGAGGCTGACAATGGTGTGTGTGCTTTTGTCTCTGTTTGCTCTTAGGAGGTGGTGATATGGGAGTATCTGGGTTCCTGGCTATTAACCAAAAGATTGGAGGTTTGAGTGCACCCACCAAGAGATGCCTCAGAAGAAAGGTCTGGTGATCTGCTTTCAAAAAATCAGCCAATGGAAATCTTATGGAGCACAATGTACTCTGACAAACTTGAGTTTACCATGAATCAAAGTTGACTTGATGGTAATTGGTTTTATTGGTTTCTGTGTTGAGATATATCACTGCACCTACTTCTCACTTAGGAGCTCTGGGAGCATAGTGCCTACGGCATTTGACTGCTAACCAGAAGGCTGGCAGTTCAAACCCACCAGCCACTCCTTGGAAGGAAGGTAGGGCAATCCACTTCAGTAGTGATACTGCCTTGGAAACCCAAGTAGGGGTCACTATGAGTTGGATCCAACTTGACGGCACATAACAACAAAAACACTTCTCACTTATCAACTATTTAGTTATCTGATATTTCACATTACAATAATATGTTAAAAATTCTTCTGTCCCACTATTCTATATCTTAACAATGTACGTTTGGCAGTAATCAATGCAGAAGTGTGAAGGTAGAGTAACACTGGCTGTGATAGTTAAAGTTATGTGTCAACTTCACAGGCCCATAATTCTCAGGGGTTTGGAGGTTATGTAATAACAAAATGTGGCAGTTGTGTAATGATGTAGTCATCCTCCATTTTGTTATCTGACATAGTCATCCTCCATTTTCACAAAAAGTCAATTTTTCTCAACATGACTGGTATTTGGAACCTAACCATGTCAATAAGTGAGAAGTGGGTATCTATACCTTTCACAGGTCATATCTCATAATATTACGATATCATTCTTAAACTAAGATAATCCTCACAAAATAACCATGTTGCTTGGGGTGGAAAAAAGAGTTTGTATATAACAGACTGAAGAACACAGCAATAATGCAAAAAAGAATAAACCAGAAAATGGCAGAGCTAACTCTTCCATTCCTAAATTGAACTCCTACTAGGCATTCTGATGAGATATAGCAGGTATAATGCACCCATGGAATAGTGTATAGATATTGATGAATTATCTAATGATGGCAGGCAACCTAAGAAATAAGAACAAGAAGACAGACTTCTATGATGTTTCAATTATGCTTAACAGTTTTTGATTTTCAATATATACTCTATGAGTCTTCACTAAGCATAAGGACAAGTGTATAAAAGCTTTTCTTGAGATTGTCTGTTTATTAACAGAATTAAAATTGTCACTTGGATTTCATGACATAATAAAAATGGCTGAAATCAGACCTGGAAAACATTAAGATACAAACTAAAATACAATCTTTTGCTGGTAAATACTGGCACAGTGAAAATATTGTTTAATATTTGAAGAGACAAGTATTAGAACAAATTCACAATGTGGGAGGCTTTCTGTACAGTTGGCTGAAAGAAAAACATGTTTATAACATGTTTGAGCTTATGATATTTGCACAGTCCTATTTTTATAATAAAATATAAGATCAATTGCTTTTTGTGAGCTACTTCACTAAAGAAAGGATTTTTTGGAGTTAATGATGTTTTTAATGAAAACCTTTTGTAGAATAACTATGGTTTCTATGAGTAGCTCAAATGGTTAAGCACTTGGCTGCTTTCAATTTATTGAAAGGCTGTAGTTAAAGTCCACCCAGAAATACCTCAGAGGAAAATTCTTGGTGATCTCCTTCTTAAAAACCAACGATTGAAAACTCTGCAGAGCCCAGTACTACTCTGACTGACACACTTAGTGTTGCCATGACTTGCAATCCACTTGAGGGCAACTGGTTTTACTGGTATAGACAAACTCTTGTGGTATAAACTTCAATATAGGAGCTCTGGTAGCATAGTGCCTAAGGCACCTGACTGCTAACCAGAAGGCTGATGGTTCAAACCCACCAGGTGCTGCTCAGAAGGACGGCTGGGCAATCTACTTCTGTAGTGATACCACCTCAGAAATCCAAGAAGGGGTCTTTATGAGTTGGGGCTGATTCAACAGCACATAACAAAACAACATAGTGGCTGCTTGGCTAAAATTTCTAAGAATGATTATGGGGCAAGGATACAGAGTTATCATCAATTTTTAAATATTTTCATTGTAGGATTCACGGGACAGGAGAAAGATTTGAAACCATAGTACACAAAGTGCAATAAAATGCTCTTGATTTTATAAATACAACAATATGTGGGATATATAAAACACTTCCTCTGTTCCAGCCTCTGTTCTTAGTGGCTTGCAAATATTTACTCATTTAATCATCACAACTCATTTTCATATGAGAAAACTGAGGCACAGTGAAGTTAGGAAATATTATGAAGATTATACAAGTAGAAATTGGTTAAATCAGGCTCTGACGGCTAATGCTATGTGTCAGCTTTATTAAGGTATGACTGAGTGGTTTGGCGGACATTGGACTGATTGTTCTTCCATAATGTAATGTAATGCAATTACTTCTGTGATGTGATCTGATGTGATCAGCCAATTAATTGAAAGGGGAGTTCCCTTGGAGGTGTAGCCTGCCACAGTATTTAAATGAATATTCAGGCAAAACTTGCACTTTTTCTTGACCCTGCACTCTTCTCGCTCTTTTTGTTGCCTGACCTCTGGTTCTGTGGATGTAAACCTACAGAAGCCTTTTTATTTTTAACCTGCAGAAGTCTTCCCTTTGCCTCCTGATCAGCAGATTTTGGATTGACCAGTTCTGTCAATCCCATGAGCCAGTAGTGGCCTTTGGCTTGATGCCTAACCTGCAGATCTTGCACTTTGCAGCCCATGCAACCATGTTAGCCAGTAGAAGTCTTCAGTCTGCCACCTGACTCATGATTTAGAACTTCCTAGCTCCCACAAGTACATGAGCAATTTCCTTGAAGTTAATCTGTGTATTTATATGTACACTTCACTGATTTTGCTCCTCTACAAAAGCCAGATTAAGACACAGGCTAATCTAGTCTGTCTGGCCCTAGAGCTCATCTGTCAACTCTACTTCCTCCTGATCTGTGTCCTTTGTGAAGTGTCTTTTTTCAGCTGTAATAGCCATTAACATAAAGAATCAAAATAAACACATTTTAAAAGCAGACTTTCAAATGACTACATGTTTAATTGTACTTTCTCACTAAAATATTATTGAAAACATTATTTTTAGTGAAGCAAGAAACTTCTAAATCATTGATAAATACAACCAACAGTAATATTTTTATTTTGTATATATTATATCCTTTACATTTTCTATTTTTATGTTGTTTCATTAAGTATATAGCACATTTATATCTGTGTGTGCTTTTGTATCTGCGGGGGGTTTGCACTTGACTACTAACATAAAGGTTGGTGGTTCAACCCCTCCCAGTGGCACCATGGAAGAAAGGGGCAATTTGGTTCTATAAAAGGACTACAGTGAAGAAAACCTTATAGAGCAGTTCTGCTCCATGACGTATGGGGTAAGCATGAGCTAGAATCAACTCAATGGCAAAAGATTGGTTTTGGTTAGTATAACCTTTACATTTTCTATTTTTAAGTATATTTCATTAAATACATAGTATATTTGTACCAGTAAATGACTGTGCACTTTAATTAGGGGATGAGTGAAAATAATAAATTACTAATGATGCACCATAAAGAGTATTTAAGAATCAGTGAGCTAAAGAAAAGATTCACATCAAATAAGAAAAGCAATGCAAGAAAGTGAGAGACAATGGGGAGATGATTGCCAATGCTCAGTGACAGGAGTAAGCATGAGAAATTGGTCAAAAGGCAGGGAGGAGAGTGTAAATGAAGCATGGAGAGCAAGTGAGGAGTGGTGTGCAGGGTGTTAAGTGAGGTTAGAATGAGTGTTGATAGAACACATCAGAGAAGGGCCAGAGGGGATGGAGGGAGAGCAGTTCTGAATGGCCAGCCTTCTCTTAGCAGTCAAATGCCTTAGGCACTATACCACCAGAGCTCCTTATTCTGAAGCATGGGCAGAAGAAAATGGGAGAAGATGGACCTTGGACTAGGTAGGTGGCAGTAGAAAGGGAGAAAATGTAATAGATTTCATAGATACAGGAGGGATGTGAGAGCAATGGGGACAAAGGAAGAGGGCATGGAAGATAAAAGAGGAAATGATTACCTCTTTAACCAAATAGGTTTTTAATTGTCTACCAAAAACCAAACCAAACTCATTGCCGTCTAATCAATTCTGACCTGCAGTGACAAAGTAGAACTGCTCCTCAGGGTTTCCAAGCCTGTAATATTTATGGAAACAGACTGCCCCATTTTTCACCCACAGAGCAGCTGGAGAGCTTGAAACACTGACCTTAGGTTAGCGGTCTAGTGCTTAACCACAGTGCTATCAGGACTCCTTATCATTTTAATTGTCTAGTACATTTTTATAAAGGAGCCCTGGTGGCACAATGGTTAAATGGTGGGCTGTTAACTAAAAGGTCTTCAATTTGAACCCATTAGCCATTCAGCAGGAGAAAAGACCTCCCATCAGCTCCTGTAAAGATTACAGCCTACAAAGCACTGTGGAGTGGTTCTACTCTGTCCAGTAGGTTTATGAGTCCGAATCTTCTCAATGGCACACAGCAACAACGGCACTTTTTTTGTTTCAATTGAAAGCAAGCATGCAAATATTGTTTTATTGTTATAATTTTAAACTTGCTTTATTATAAATTTTGTTACTTTATTAAGAGTGACTTGAAATGATTCAATATGTATTTTCTCACGGGCATTAGTAGAGATCTGTGAGCAAACATTTAAAGAGACTTAAGATCATTTATAAACTGAGGAAAGCTTTTGTATTCTGAATAATTTCACCCTCTAATTAACATGTTTGCAAGAGCTGTTAAGGGTCCTTTCTAATAATATAATAGCCTGTCCCACCCAGACACACATCTTAAGAGAAAGATATAGTGCATGCACACACACACACACTCATAAACACAATCTACACAATTCCTTCTCTCCTTTTTTTTTTTTTTTTGAGGGAGAGGACATGTATGGTTCCTTTTGCTTCAGAATTTTTTTCTTCTTAGCTACCGCCACCCTGCTATAAAGTGAACAAAAACACTTCTCTGTATTTTTGAGGGGGAAGAAAGGGCACTGTGATCATAGGGGTTGCTGGTACAAGGTCACCATAGGATGCTATGTTCTGTTGATGGATAGACATAAAGCTCTAGAGCCTTGAAATTGGAGGTGGAGCTGGGAATGTGTTCCCAGTGATGATAGGGTTGTGTTCCTCATCAACGTTGTATTATAAACATTACGGAGGATCATCAAGTCTTTGCTTATAATAATAAAGAAAAAAAAAAAAAAAACACCAAAGAAACTCTACATCTCTGCAGACACTGAACCAAGAATCAACAGTCATCAGCAAAAACTTAATTAAGTAAATAATTACAATGGAAACTGAAAGCTAGAACCTGTGTAAGATAAAAACCTGTCAGAGAAGGAAAACTCTCTGGTAGCATAGTGCCTAAGGCTCTTGACTGCTAACCAGAAGGCTGGCGGTTCAAACCCACCAGCCACTTCTTGGAAGGAAGGTTGGGCAATCTACTTCTGCAGTGATGTCGCCTTGGAAACCCAAGGAGGGGTTGCTATGAGTTGGTCCCACTTGATGGCACATAACAACAACAATAATGAAAAGAACCATAGAAAAGTGGTAAGTCTGCACACTATCAAAGGTGGAAAAATCATCCATCAATACCACTATTAGGTATATATTCTACAGAATTAACAGTCATGTCACAGGTAGATACTTGCATATCCATGTCCATTGTAGCACTACTCAAAAAGCAAAAAGAAGAAAAAAAAAAAAAAGCAACCCTAAGTACCCATCCATGGATAAATGGATAAACAAACTACGCTACATTCAAAACTCATTGCTGTCAAGTGGGATCTGACTCATAGAGACCCCTCCTTGGGTTTCTAAGGCAGTATCACTATGAAAGTAGATTGTCCAATCTTCCTTCTGAGGAGGGGCTGGGGGGGTTTGAATTACCAGCCCTCTGGTTAGCAGTCAAATGCATTAGGCACTATGCTACCAGAACTCTCCATGGTACATTGCACACAATGGAATGCTAAGCAACATTAATGAATAAGGATAAATCTGCAAAACATCTCATAACATGGATGAATGTGGAGGTCATTATGATGAGTGAAATTAGTCAATCACAGAAGACAAATATTGTATGAGACCACTACTATTATAAGTCAAGAAAAGGTTCACACTCAGGAAGAATCATTTTTTGAAGGTTACCATGGCTAGATAAGGAAGGGAAGGGAAGATAAATCACTAACTAGAGGGTAACTCAAAAAACTCATTGCTGTCAAGTCGGTTCTAACTTATAGTGACTCCTACTTGGGTTTCTGACGAGGTATCACTACAGAAGTAGATTGCCCAATCTTCCTTCTGAGGAGCAGCTGGTGGGTTTGAACCCCCAGCCTTTTGGTTAGCAGTCAAATGCCTTAGGCACTAAACCACCACTTAGGTCAAACAAACAGACAAACAAACAAAAAAGCTATGGCCATCAAGTCAATGCCAACTCATGGAGACCTTGTAGGACAGAGAAGAACTGCTCCATAGGATCTCAAACCTATAATCTTTACAGAAATAGACTGTCTCTTCTTTCTCTCAGGAGCAGCTAGTGGAATTAAACTGCCAACCCTCTGGTTAGTAGCCAAATGCTTTAACCACTGTGCCACCAGGGCTCTAACTTAGGTGAAAGGGAAGGCAATACACAGTAAGGGTGAGGTTAGCACAAAATGATGAAGTTAAAGGAAGACACTGGAGGAGCACAAGAATTAAAAGGGACAAAGGTGAATACTATTACATATACAACACTGCAATAGCAGTAATAACAAGGGTGGATACATTGATAGACTCATAAACTGAACAGGTATAGGAAGGCAAATGGAACTACACCCATGGATATATATAGGTATGACAGGATATTTCTGCATATGTATATATTTCGACATATGTATCTGTATGTCCTGCAAATATATTCAAGTATATAATAGAACATACAAAACAAAACAAAAAAAAAACAGTGCCATTGAGTGGATTCTGACTCATAGTGACCCCTAGTGGGTTTCCAAGACAGTACATCTTTATAGCAGTAGATTGCCCTATCTTCCTTCTGCAGAGTGGCTGGTGGGTTTGAACCACCAACCTTCTGGTTTGTAGTCAAATGCTTTAGGCTCTGCGCCACCAGAGTTCCTTAGCAAAGCATACAACAGACAAAATTATGAAAACTTCTTAGTCATGACCAAACACCTAAAGGGAATGACTTGCTAGGCCTAGGAGTTCAGGACCATGGCCTCAGGGGACATCAAAGTTAATTAGCATCACATAGCTGACAAAGAAAGTGTTCTACATCCTACTAAGGGAGTAGCAACTAGGGTATTAAAAAAAAAAAAAAAATTGTGAGCATCCATTTAAAGTGCTTCTCCCTGTCAGAAGCAAAAAAGAATGAAGAAAATCAAAGATGCATGGAAACAATTGGTTCAAAGGATTAATGGACCACATGACCCTCAGCCTGCATGAGACCAGAAGAACTAGATGGTTTTTGGCTGCTGCTACTGACTGCTCTAAAAAGGATCTCAATAGAAAGTCCTGGAGAGAGAGCGTGTGTGTGGGGACCATGTAACAAAATTCAGTTGATTACAACAACAACAAAAAAAAGACTTACTTGTCTGATAGTGGCAGGAAGAACCCTTGAGATGATGGCCTTTAGTCACCCTTCAAGCATGGAACTAAACTCAACCCCATGGCTCATAGACCTATTGTTGTTGTTGTTATGTGCTGTCAAGTCGGCCCTGACTCATATATTGTTCACTACATAGACCTATAGTGAACAATAACATCAGGGAGTAACACACTCCTTAGAACAATGTGAGATCAAAAGGGCAGCATTTGCCTAGGGATAAAGCTCAGGTGACAGGAAAGGATAAGAATGAAGGACAAATAGAAGTAGGAAACACAGAGAAGAAGTGGGAGCAGTGTTGTCATTGTGGGGATTGCAATCAATGTAATGAAACAAAATGTGTATGAGTTGTTGAATGGAAAACCAATTTGGTCTGTAAACTTTCACCCAAGTTATAATAAAAAGGTGAAAAATTTGTGAAACCTGAAAGATAAGTCAGTCTTCTTGTGTGGTGCCTCTCAGAGGTTTCACTTTACAGAAAACAGTAAGTGAAGTAATCTTAGTGAGTAAGAATTTTCTAAGTATTTTTAGGTTTGGAAGAAAGTAAAAATAAGCTTTGTAGTAAAATATATTTAATTAACTGAAGTTTAAAATAATGGGGATTTTTGTGAGCATTATGCACTTTATCTGAAAATTTTTCTTTATCTTCTTATACTCAATACAAACTTGAAAAAAAAAAAGCCTTTTAAAGATTAGTTTGGTGATGCAGAGTTAATGCCATCTTTTACAGAAGCAAAGGGTACAGAATCCATTAGTTCAAATCTATCAGATTCCTTTGACAAGATGTGTTAATACAAAACACATTAGAATTAAGAGTTCCTTCTTCAAACCTGTCAGATCTGGGTGTTAAGAACCCTTAGCCAGTCTCTGTCCCCCTAAGGGACTACAACTTAAGACTGTAAGGAGTGAAAAGGTGTGAGGGTCATTACTTTGTCGTGTGAATCTTTGCAATTTAGTAGCAGATAGATAATTAGGAAAATGATTTTTTCAGTTAGGTATTGGAAAATTTGAAGTGCCCACTGTCCTTTTTTACTTTATCCTTTTTATTTTATGTCTAGAAATTCTCCTGTTAAATTTATATTAAGGCCACAGCAAGGTGAAAATGGAAAGAGTTATTATCTTGAAACTAAATTTTGGTTCATCCTACATTTGTGACTACTTTCATTTTAAATTACAAGTTTTATTTTTTCCTCCCATTTAGACCACTCATTAGTGATTCATAAATGAAGACCTTTCTTAATGTAATGCACTTTTCTCTTATCTGAGTTAGATGATTAGACACACTTTACCAAGGTTGAAAGAAATGGCATCCATTGGGGCAAGAAAAGGTAAAATCAACTTCAGCCATTAAAAATTCATTATAGTTACTCTTTGTTCTTGACATCCAAACATCATCAAAACAAGAATGGAGCATTTACTATCTTGAATCACTTTAAGGGCTGGTCTGTACACATTAAACCCAAGAAAACCAAACCCACTGCCATCAAGTTAGTTCTGATTCATAGCAACCCTCCAGTAAACATTGGAAATGAAAATGTATTATTCACTCCTACTATTCACTGCTGCACATAACAACAACAACAACAATTCACTGCTGCGGAAATAATTGTAAGTTCTCAACCTCGTTTCCTGCTGAGCTTCAGATTCCTTTTCAACACAATCATCTGAGTAGTTATCACCTGTAGTAAAATCAGTATATCAATTAAAATACATTTTCCATTCCTTGTCTCCAAAATAGTATAAAATTTGTGCAAAAGAAAGGAGGCTTATGAATATACAGGAATATTAATTGTAGGCCTTATAACAGAGCAAGCCTAGGGATGGTGCATGATGTTAGGGCTCTGGAGCTATTTGACCAGTAAATCTTCCATCCCAGTGATGGCACTGATCTCGCTGCATTTCTCTTTTCATTTCCTGTTAAACCATGATCTAAGAGATGATAGGTTTTTGAGAAAATCAGATTTGGATCCACCTGGAAAGATATTTTGAGTAAGGAAATTTTGATCATGGGTGGTATTGTATGGATTGTATGAATTTATTTACATTTTCTAGAACTTTTAATTTCTTCATTAGTTTAAATCAATATCATATTTTTCCAAAACTTGCCATGTAATATTAAAATATAAAGTAATTAAGAAAAATGGTTCTAAGTGGTAAAAGAATAAACAATAAAAAAACATTGTCAAATTATATTCACTATAGGAACTCTGGTAGCATAGTGGCTAAAGCACTTGACTGCTAACCAGAAGGCTGGCGGTTCAAACCCACCAGTCACTCCTCGGAAGGAAGGTTGGGCAATTCTACTTCCATAGTGATACTGCCTCGGAAACCCAAGGAGGGGTCGCTATGAGTCGGGGCTGACTCGACGGCAAACAACAACAACAACAACAACATTATTAAAATTTAAAAAATAATAATAATACAATGGCAACAAAAATAATTTGGAAGCATCAATTTGTAAAGTCACTATAAAGGAAACCAAAATAATGAATTTCTAAGTGCTGGGATTAGAGCCTACCTGAAGTCATAGACACAATATTCATAATTTTGTGGAAGGCTTAAGTCGAACCCTGAAGAGACCCCTCAGTGAAAATTAAAGAACTTTAACAAACTAGCAGCCATGATTAAAGTAGACATTAATCATCCTGAATAACTTGCTATTTACACTGAGTCTAGAGTAGCGAGGAAAGAGAAGAACAAAGACATTTCCAGCAGACCAAGGGATCTTCTACCACCTTCCCATTTCCCTATATAATCATATTCAGCCCTTTGCTTGAGGAGACAGATGTTTTAGAGAAGTGATTTTCTCTGTCTCCTTGGATATTGATGCTCAATAAACATTTTGCTACCCCTCTTCAACCTGTTGTGATCATAAGCTTTCCACGACAGTGGGTAAGGACCTTGTTTTCCTACAACAGATTTCTGGCATCACCGAGTGGGCTTTTTGTCCGCTGAGACGTGTCCCCTGTCTCCAGCTAATGGTAGGTGGTCTGCTCTAAACGGCCCCTGGGCTTTTCTTTTCCCAGGCAGATTGCGCACTGCCTCTGTCCACAGAAGGCAGTACCTGTCCATTTCACATAGAAGAGAAAAAGCAAAATGAAAAGTTCAGGCGCTGGCTGGTGGTAAGTCCCCTACCCTTTTCTTGGGCACCACAGGACCAGGATTGAGAGGGCCAGGAGAGGCTCGCCCCTAGTCACAATAGTACCGCTCCTTTGTGGGAGGAGGAGGGCAGGCTTTGTTGACCATCCCATGAGGGAACCCTGTCTCCTATCATTCCTCAGAAGAGAAAGGCTGACTTGGTTGAGGGGGGGCACTGTTTCGGGATTAGGGTCTCCGGAGGGTCTGGTGTGTAAGTATGGTTTTATTTTGGTTTGAATGGTTTGTATGTTTTGTTTTTGTTTGAGTGGTTTGTATGTTTTGTTTTTGTTGAAATAGCTTTTGTGTTCTTTAACGTATAAAGTATAAATTGTCCATTTTTAATTTTTTTATGTCCTCAATACCTCATCATATTCTCACTACCTCTTCATAACTTGAAAGCAAGCACAGAAAGCTCATATTGTTATTTGCTGACCTTGCCAAGCATTACACTTAAAGAACTTTGTTTCATTTGTCAGAGGGGCTCTCATGTGTGAAGACAGGAATGTTTAAACCTGAGTTTTTTTTTTTTTTTAACAGCACTCTTTGCACCTTACCCACCTTCTTCTTGTATCCCTCCTTTTCTTTTCCTCTTTTATTTTTTCTACAGGAAGTTTAAAGGTAAAAGTAACCTGAAGCCCTGTTGAACTCCCTTGGTGACAGCAGTCCTGGGCATTCCGTAATGTTAGCCTTCCACATAGAGATTCTTTCTTTGCCTCAGCCTGAGTCTATGGTTCTGTCAGACAGAACCTGGCCCAGTTTCATGATTGCATTTTCCTGGCTAGTCAGCCAGGGGCACCATTGGGTGGCCAGTCCATGTCTGCTGGGGTAGGGCAGAATGCTTACCACCACCCTCCCTAGGAGATTTCTCCAGAGACCCTTCCACCTGTGACCTGGACAACTTGGCCTAGATCCAATAATGTCCCCTTAAGAGACAATGAAGGAATCTTGCTTCAGGTAAGCTTACATTCATTTTGATCAGAGGTTTGAGTTTACAATCTGGGTATTACTAGCCAAACTTGAAGTTTCTCAGCCTATGTTGAGGGTGGCAGCACCCAGTATCTGACCAGGTTGTCTGCATTGAAGATGGCAGCACGTGGTATCTGAGCAGGTTGTCTGTGTTGGGATGGCAGCCCCCAGAGTCTGAGCAGGAAACATGAAAGCACTATTTAGTGCTGTAAGTGTTAAGACCATTAAACTAACCTGTTTGCTGGGGTTTCTGTTCTAGTTTTCTGATTCTGTTTCTTTTGTAACCAGTTTTGAGATGGGTAATAGCCAGAGTATGCCAGAGTGTACTTCTCTAGAAAGTTGAAACATTCTCTAGAAAGTTGGTCATGATTGCATGAAGAAGGAAAAAGCTGGTCTTTTTAAGTACAGTTGTGTGATCATAATATGAGCTAGGAGAGCAAAAATTCTGGCTATCTTATGGGTCAATAAATTGTAAAACTATTTTGCAATTGGATTTGTTTTGTTCAAATAAAAGAAGAAAATGTTTATAGAGACCTTTATGTCTTTGTACAATGATAAAGAAACTCAACAAATTTGTAAGATTTATGTTTAGACTCTTACTAGAGACAAGCAGCCTTCAATTTCCTTCCCTGGTGTTAACCTGAGGAGAGGATCATTATGACCCCTTAAGTTCCTAAATCACCCTTCTCTGTATCCACCAGAACCAGCTTTTACTTTTAAGGGGGAGCTGTGGGGGAGAGGTGAACCTGCAAGAGAGAAGTGAACCTGCAAGGGACTCCCTAATTTCCCTTTCCCACACTCACCAGGGGATGCCCTATCAGAGACCTGATTTGATCCAGAAAGGGCTGGAGACTGAGGCAGGGTGTGGAGTCATGGCTAGGGGCCAATACTCACTTTGCCATATCCCATCATGGGGAGAGATGGTTAAGGTGTATGTGTCTTTAACACAGGTGACGTATACAATTGGAAGAACTATACTCCAGGGCAGCAGAAGAATCCAGGTGTGGTGTAGTAAATTACTTAGTGTGGCTTTTCTACCCATAAGTCTTTGTAAACTGCAAGGTGGGATTTGCTATGAGCAACTGAGGAGCTCCTGATTGCTGAAGGTGTCCACCTGGAGTATTTCTGCTGGGAGTGGCACAAAACAATGTTCTGGGAGGTGCTCACTCTCTCTCAAGTGCTTAGAGTTCTGATGCTATGATTGGCTAGTTTGACCACCTTGCTGGGCTCAAAAGGAGGCCTCCTAGAGGCAGAACTCTCTCTCTGACTGCTGGTTGAAGAAGACATGCTGTTGAAAGAGACACGGGCTCCTGAGACACGTGTTGCTGGGAAAGCGATGCAAGAGACACGCATTGCTGAGTGAGACACCTAGGGACCAGCACTGCTGGGAAAGAGACTGTGAGAGACTGTTGGCTGAGGGACAGTGGGCTGGGAGAGTCTGAGCATTTTTCCTGAACTTGAATTGTAGCCTGTGGTGCTTCCCTAATAAACCCCATAATCTGTGAGTTCTGTGTGGCCACTGCAGTGAATTATCCAACCCAGGAGAGAGGTGGTGGGTGCTTTGGGAGGAACAGTTGGAGAAAGGGCTGGAGGGAGGCAGCATGTCTGGCCTTGCAGTAATAGGCCTTGGGTTACTGCTGGTAATCCTGTCTTCCTCTTGTGGGATTAGAGGAGGTCAGAACATGTGGCCTCCTTGTCCTTTTTGTACCAGGCAAAATGTATGGATTGGTGACTTTTATTTTAACTCTTTTGACCCAATGTGGGCTGATTGTCATTCACTCCTGATTACTTTGTTAACTCTAGAGGAACAGAGATTGGTGCTGAGCTGTGTCTAAGAGGAAGCACAGAGGTGCAGAGATACCCAATCACAGCAGGTGGCAAGTACTTTGAATGATGATATGTCACTACAGGACCCCTGCTAGGACCCAAATGGCAGAGAAGAGTATCCAAAACTTTCCATTACAGAGCCTGTATTTTAATACGAATTAGTGTTGGAGCTCCCAAACTTAAGAATCTAAAAAAGGTATATAAGGTTTGGCAAAAAAAAAAAAAAGGGTGAGGATCCCTCTACCTTCTTACAGAGAATTTTCAAAGCCTTCAAATAGTATACAGATTTGGAGCCTGAAAGTCCAGATAATACTAAGTTTATTAGACAGAACACTCCTAACAGTAGGAAGAAAATTCAGAAAACTGAAGGAAGTATAATAGTGGACATTGAACATTTAGTGAAAAAGCAAAAACCAAACTCATTGCCGTTGCATTGATCCCAACTCATAGCAAACCCTCCTTGGGTTTCCGAGGCGGTATCACTACAGAAGTAGATTGCTCAACCTTCCTTTGAGGAGTGGCTGGTTGGTTTGAACTGCTAGCCTTCTGGTTAGCAGTCAAATGCTTTAGGCACTACGTCATCAGAGCTCCTATTTAGTGAAAAGCTATGTCTTAGTTTCCTGGAGTTGACATAACAAAATACCAGAGAGCTCTTGGCCTGAAAGGACAGAAACTTATTTTCTCACAACTGGAGGCTTAAAGTCCAATCATGGTCTCAGCCACGTTGATTCATTCTGTGACCCTTCTTTTTAGTTTCTGGTTTCTAAGAGTAATCCTTGGCTTTCCTTTACTTGTAGATAGATGATTCTTCATATTATCTCTTCCTTCTATGTATCTGTCTTTCCATGTCTGTTTTCCTTTTTATTAGACATCACTCAGAGAAAATTAGGTTTAGGACTTATACCTAACTTGGGTAGGGCCTCATTCACATAACAAAAGAAAACTGCTATTTCCAAACAGGGTCAAATTTAGAAGTACAAGTGTTAAGACTTTAAAATAACATTTTTGAGGACAAAATTCAGTACCTAACAGGCTATTTTTGGTAATGATTTTGACCAGATATTATTTGGACAAAATTTTTTTGTAGAACTGTTTGCACTGGGGGCAAAAAAAAAAAGAGAATTCTTCCCACACACCCAAACTTCCTAAGAATAAGAGAGAAAAAGTGAAATATTTAGAAAAGAGGTAAAATTAATTACTTGCTTCTGTATAACAAATTGCCCTAAAATTTATTAGCTTATAAAAACAAACATTTATTATGTCAAAGATTCTGTGAGTCAAGAATCTGTGCATAGTTTATTTGACCGTCTCTGAGTCAGGGTTCCATACAGGTGTTGGTGGACTGCAGTCATTTCAAGGCTAAATGGGGGAGGATCTATTTCCAAGCTCACTCTGGTGAATATTGGCAGGCCCTGGGATGTTGTTGGCTATTGGCTAATTCCTTTCCACCTGGGTCTCTCTATAGAACAGTTTACAACATGGCAGCTGGTTTCTCTCACAGTGAACCAGAAAAAGTGTAAGAGAGGGCAGACAAAATAGAAGCCTTTGCAGTTTAATTTCAGCAGTGGCATCCAACCACTTTTGATGCATTCAGTGGATTAGAAGGGAATCAATAGTTCCAACTCACACTAAGAGGAAAGGGATTATACAGTCATGAGTGGATAAATGGGAGCCATCTTACAGGTTGTCTTCCACAATTGATATAGTAATTTTTTTTTTTTTCATTCTAATAGATGAAATTTCAACCTCATAAGAAAATTAATGATTCTTTGTCTTATTTATTAAAGTTAATTGGATCCTTTGGGAAGAATATTATCTAATTCAACAATTAATTTTGGTTATTTGGGAGACATGTTTGCCAAGTAAACTTAAGCAGAAAACCAAACCAACTGCCATGCAGTTGATTCTAACTCATAGTGACCTTATAGGACAGAGTAGAAATGTCATATAGGGTTTCCAATGCTGTAAATCTTTACCAAAGCAGACCACCTCATCATTCTCCCACTGAATATCTGGTGGTTTCAAACCACTGACCTTTTTGTTAGAAGCCAAATGCTTTACCATTGCACCACCAGAACTCCTTATCAAGTAAAAGTGGAAGGAGGGGGGAAAAAAAAAAGACTGTCATTATTTTTCTTAAATTTATTAAATGCAATTTTATTATTTTGTGTTATTAATTGTGGAGTTATTAATTCTAAAACTTTTATTCAATATTAATTATATGATTTTATAGCATTTTAGTATTTTAAGACAAATTTACTGAATAAATATGAAGTATTGTTTGTCAACTCTATTTTGTAACCTTTCTTTATCAGTTTTCCCCTCTCTTGTCATGTTTATTCAACTCCTAGAAGAGAAACTGATTTCCTACTTTGTTCTATTTTTAAATAATTTCTCAATTTAAAATAAAATTGTTCAAGAAAAAATATCCTTTTACAGCTTTTAAGAAACTGAGTAAACGTAGTAATTATGAAAGAATAGACAATGATGAATAAAACTTCGAGACTCTCAAAACATATACGTTTAGGATGCATCATCCTTTAGAAGAGAAATTGGTACAATTGAACAGACCAGGAATATTGTAATTTCTTTACAAACAAGACCTACTTACTCACACCAAACACCCATGGCCATCAAGTCAATTCTGACTCATAGTGACCCTATAGGACAGAATAAAACTGCTCTATAGGGTTTGTAAGGCTGTAAATTTTACAGAAGCACATCTTTACCCCATGGAGCAACTGGTGGATTTGCCAACCTTTCAATTAGCAGCCAAGTGCTTTAACCACTGCTCTGCCAGGGCTCAAAAACTATAAAGTCAACCATTATTCAACATGACATCTAAACCGTATCTGTAATTTTGCTTAAACAACTTGTTCCATTCATAAATTCATAAATTTCAGGAAGTTCCTCCTGAAATGTATTTGAAGAGCAGCTCTCCATGTTTCACTACAGTCTTCGTAATCATCAAGAATATCATGACTATCATTCACATGTAGCATGGATACCAGTTTTCCTCACATACAGCTAGGAAATACTAATATAGTTCTAGTTGTCAGTCAATGCCCCCCCCCCCTTTCCCATCAATTCCTCACTAGTTTTCAAATGCATGGGAGAAAGATGGGGCAGTATGCTTTCATAAAGATTACAACTTGGGTACCAGCTGGGGCAAGTTCTACTCTGTCCTGTAGGGTCCTGATGAGAAGGAATCAACTCCATGGCAATGGATTTTTTTTTTTTTTTTCGGTCTTTAATTCAGAAACAAATCCCTCCAAACTCCTGAAATAATCTGGTCCAAATTTATCTTTTTATTTTACCTCTCCTACTTTTTAGTTACCTAGCATTCACTTCATTACTAATATTTTATCACATCCTCCTAAACTCTCTAGTGATTTGTTTGAACTTGTTTTCTTTTACTAGATAGTAAGAGCTTGATTCTATTTAAATCTTTTTTTCCTTACTTTGCATTTACCTTTTATAAAACAAAATACATTAATTATTCCTACCTTTCTAGTCTTTTATCTTTTGGAAATTTGGTTCATGTGACTACTATAAATATGGAAGAAAAGGTAGAAATTGGATTATTAAATTGGATATTTCATATTGACATAAAACAATATTAACCCAAAGATTATCCAGAAAATTAAATAAAAGATAAGTCCATTGTTCAAGATTTCTTTCAATATTTAATTTGGAACTCAGAAAACTAAATGTTTAAGCAGTTCCAGTTCGATGGAGCTATGAAAAAGGAAAATGCTATTTTACTAATTATAAAAAAAATTCAAGGTCTTTGATACTTTTATAAAATCCAAAATTTTGGGAAAATAACCACTAAAAATATGATTTATTTGTTATTTAACCATGGTCATGAAAACATTGATGCAGCTTCTTATATCTAATATTGATATGCATCTATTATCATATCATATCTACATTATCATATCTACAATAAAGTCTTTCCATTTAAAATGTAACTAAATAGGAAGGAGGAGTCAAGATGGCATCCTGGTGACACATTCCACCCAATCCTGAAAATATTCAGGGTAATAATAATAGAGACCTGAAAAAATAAGTGAAACTGATACAGATGATGAGCCTTGAACTCTGAGCATCAAATGAGGGATAAAGAATTAGATTGAGTGCCAATTGGAAAGGGAAACAGAGTGAGGACAGCAACTAGGGAGAAAGGAAAAGATGGGGCCCAATGAAGCATAGTCATTTTGAGACACAGAAGGCATTATACATAGGCAGCAGAAACTAATTTCACAGAATCCACACTGGACACAGACACACTGTGGACAAATGAAGAGTGAAACAAAGTGATCAAAATAAGAACTGGATCTGGGAAAGGAAAATGCAGGGAAATGTGTGAGAATCTCAGTGGCACAGATGATCACAGAGCAAAGAGGGAGCCAGTTAAGGGAGATGAAACAAATCACTAGTATTGAACACTAATCCATTGGATTGAGGGCCCAAAGGAAGAGAAAGTTCTATAGGGTGGCAGTTGGAGACACTGAACTCCAGTCAGCACTGCCACTTGATTGTGTCTTGGTGGGAACTGAATAATTGACTACTTGCCCAGAATTACCCCTGGCCCATGCCAGTGAACTGTGATTAGAGAGCTATTTCTCCCATTTTTCCCCACAACATCCTTCCAGTGACCAGGAATAAGTCCTCCTCTCACCTGCAACACCCCAGTGGGTAGGGATGAACCCCTGCCACCTCCCAGCCATGCATTTCACTTGGCCACCTCCCCGCTACTAGCAACCCCTCTCTGCACCACAGCCCCAGCAGATGGAGCCAAGTATTTGCTCACCAGCAATGCCTGGGTGATTGACAAGTTGTGCTCTTATGAAACACAAGATATGTGCCCCCATGGCATCTACTGCCAGAGATACACATATATGTATGTTTTAGAGTTTCAGTTAGATGGAGCTATGGGTTAGTTAGGTGGCTCCTGCCACCTTCATGGGAATGAGCTTTCACAAATCATCCAACAGCTCCCTGTTGGCACTGCTGCCAGCCAACCATAGGTGCCCTAGCTCCCCCCTCTTGTTTTTTCTTCTTCCTTTCTCTTTTTCCTACTTTTTCTTTCTTTTTTTTTTATATTTTGTCTTTCCCTCCCCATCTTCTTCTTAAAATTTTTATTCACCTTTTTTTTTTTTCTAATCCTCCCACTTTTATCTCTTCTTCTTCTTTGTTTTTTCTTGGCTCCATCCAACAGGAGACAGACATTGTTTCCCCACTAGTCAACCACACCTACTACACTCACTACCTACCACTTCAACAAATAGATGAGATCCAAGACCTGCTTCTGTTCCACTGGATCAATGACAGATGGTAGATGACACCTGCTCACCTAACCAACAGCTGCTCTTCATGACCAGCAGAGAACCACACCCACAGCTCACCAGTTACTCCACCCACATAGAGATAGGTGCTGCCAAGCTAGCAACTAAAGAGGCACACCCACTTTGCCCACTCAGATATATATATATGTGTGTGTATGAGTGTGTATATGAAAAAAAGCAAAACAAAAAATCGAGGTGAAACAAACTAACACAATCAGCCAATAAATACAATAACTCTAAACTATCTCATAGACTACAAAAATTTCAAATGAAACAAAGAGACAGGACAAGATAATGCAAATAATTGACCAAAATAAGGAACAAGGGCTGTGTGTGTGTATGTGTATGTGTGTGTTTTCAAAGACTTCAAGGAAACCACAAATGAAAGAAATCAAGACAATACCCTAGAAGATTTCAGGAAGACAATATAAGAGAAAATGGCAAAAGAAATAGACAAATAGAAACCATATAAAAACAGCAATAAGAAATCCAGAAGGTTATCACTAAAATTGCAGATATTGATAACATATTTGAAGGAAAAAAGAGTGGAACTGAATCAATTGAAGAAAAATTAGGTGGCTTAGAAAACAAACACTTTGACACTAATTTGCATGAGGAGAAATCAGAAAAAGAAATGAAGAAAAATGAATAAAGCCTATGAATTACATGGGACACTGTCCAGGGAGAAATTTAAGTGTTATTGGAATTTCAGATGAGAAGGAGGGGAAAAAAAAGAAACACTGAAAGTTTTTGAAGACTTCCTAGCAGAAAATTTCCTTAATATCATGAAAAATGAAAAGATACCCATCCAAGAACTTCAGTGAATCCAATATAATATATACCCCAAAAGAAAGTCACCAAGACAGCATAATCAAACTCTCCAAAAACAAAGACAAAGAATCTAAAGAGCAACTGTTACCTACAAATGTCAATCAATAAGATTAAGTTCTGATATCTCAGCAGAAACCACGTAGGCAAAAAGACAATGAAACGACATATATGAAACCAGGAAAGAAAAAAAAAATTGCCAACCAAGAATAATATATCCAGCAAAACTATCTCTCAAATACTATGGTTAAATAAGGACATTGCAAGATATACAGAAATTAAGGAAATGTTTAACAATCAGAGCAACCTGATAAGAAATGCTACAGGTAGTTCTCAGACAGAGAACCAACAATGGCAGATAACAACCTGAGATTAAGACACATGACAAAATCACCCAGCAACCAACCCAGAAATAGAATTCTCAAAATAAAAATAACCTTACAAAACTGAGAATAAATAATCAAAGACATCAATCTGTGAAAAATGCAACCACAAAGTAAAATAAGAGTAAATGGCATGCATAATTACAAAACTTCCAAATGGACAGGGAGTCAGGCCAACATCAAAACAGAACAGATTGTTTAAACTTAGGAAAATAAAAATTAATTATGGGTAACCAAAAAGAAAATTAATAATTCTTCTATGGAAAAAAGAAATCATAAGGACATAGTAAACACAAAATCAACAACCACGAAGAAAAGAAAATCTGATAACAAAATGAACACAGCACAAAAAAATACATAGAACAAAGGAATCATGAACATCACGATAAAAAACACAAATGAACGACAGTAGTAAATTTATGCCTATTATTAATTACACTGAATGTGAATGGACTAAATGCACCAGTCAAGAGAAAGAGAGGGGCAGAATGGATAAGAAAACAGGACCCATCAACATACTTCCTACAAGACACTCATCTTAGACACAAAGATAAAAATAACTTAATAATCAAAAGGTAGAAAACACATATCAAGCTAACAGCAACAAAAAAGAGGAGTGGCAATTTTAATTTCTGATAAATTTTAAAGCAAAAACCAATATAAGTGACAAAGAAGAGCATGGTATAATGATTAAATGGCCAATTCAACAAAAGGACATAACCATAATAAATATTTGTACATCCAATGAAAATGCCTCAAAATGCATGAAACAAACATTACCATAATTGAAAAGAGAAACACAAAACTCCACAGTGATAGTAGGAAATTTTAACATACCGCTTTTGATGACGGAAAGAACATGAAAAAAAACTCAACAAAGATAGGTCAAAGGTCTTAACAACATAATTAAACAACTTGACCTTATAAACACATACAGAGCATTCCACCAAACCAAAGTGCAATACACATTCTTTTCCAGTGCATGTGAAGCATTCTACAGAACAGACCACATATTAGGCTACATAGTAAGATTCAATAATTTTTAAACCATTGAAATAATAATGAAGCACCTTCTTCAATCACAAAGTATAAAATTAAAAATCTATAATAGGAAGATCGGGGGGAAAATCACATATATGGAAACTGAATAACACTCTGCTTAATTACTGCTGGGTAATAGAATAATGAAAAAGTAAAATAAAAAAGCAAATGAGACTACAAACACAACATACCAAAAACATTTGGACATATTAAAAGCAGTGCTCAGAGCATCATTTATAGCAATACATGGAAACATCAGAAAAGAAGAAAGAACTACAATTAACACCTTACCTCCTCATCTCTAACAATTAGAAAAAGAATTGAAAGTAAGAAAGAAAAAAGTAGTCACCAGAAGAAAGGAAATAAGAAAGATTAGAGCAGAAATAGTTGAAACAGAAAGAAACAATTGAAATAATCAATAAGCCAAGAAGTTACTTATTTGAAAAGATTAATAATATTGACAAATCATTGGCAAATTTAAGTAGGAAAGAAAGAGAAGATGCAAATAACATGATAAGAAATAAAATGAATGACATCACAATAGAACTAACAGATATAAAAAGGATAACAGAATTCTATGATGCACTGCACTTCAACAAATATAAAAACCTAGAAGAAATGGATAAATTTCTAGAAATACAAAACCTACCTACACTAACACTGACTGAGGTACAAAATCTGAACAGGCCCGTAACAAAAGTAAAAATTGAACAGGTCATAAAAAACACCCAACAAAAATAAGTCCTGACCCACACAGTTTCACTGAAGAATTCTACCAAACATTCAGATTCACTACCATCAAGTCGGATCTGTCTCATAGTGACTCCTCCTTGGGTTTCTGAGGTGATGTTACTACAGAAGTGGATTGCCCAACCTTCTTTCCAGGGAATGGTTGGTGGGTTTGAATTGCCAGCCTTCTGGTTAACAGTCAAATGCCTTAGGCACCATGCCACCAGAGCAAACTGACCCCAATTCTACTCAAATTATTCCTGAACCTAGAAAAGAATGGAATACTCCTGAATTCATTACATGAAGCAAGCATAACCCTGATGCCAATGCCATTCCAAAATACAACTAAAAAAGAAAATTATAGAGCAAAATACCTCACGAACATTCATACAAAAGTCCTCAGCAAAATTCGAGCTGATAGAGTCCAACACCATATCAAAAAAATAACAATATATGACCAGATGGGATTAATATCACATATGCAAGGATGGTTCAGCATTAGAATAACAACCATTGTAATCCTTCACATAAATAAAACAAAAGGAAAAAAAAAAAAAAACATGATCATAACAACTGATGCAGATAGTACCCATTCCTGCTTTAAAAAAAAAAAAAAAAAAAACTCTCAGCAAATAGGAATAGAAGGAAAATGGGCAAAAATATCCATTGCATATATGCAAAACCAGAAGCTAATGGTATCTCAATGAAGAGAGTCTGAAAGCATTCCCATTCCTAATGGGAGCTAGACAAGTATGCTTTCTATTAAAGAAGAAAAAGCCCCCCAAGCTTCTCTTAATGCTCACCTCAGCTATCCTCCCCCATCAGTTTCCCCTTCCCCGCTCAGAAATTCCCTTTTTGCACCCTGCCATCCAGCCTGAGCTGCACCCAGCTCAAAACCCCTTTCTGCCTAGACTGCCACCACAACCCCGCCTAGTCTTGCACATGAGGCCACAGACCCTGTAAAATCCCCAAAGACCCTGTCTTCGGAACCAGCTATTTTAGTGCACTTGCACCGGCTGGTCCGCTAGCATGAATAAATCTGCCTGCTTCTCTCTTCCCGAGTGCTACTTGGTTTCCTTTCTGTTTCACTATCACCACTCTTATTCAATATTGTATTGGAAGTTCTAACTAGGGCAATAAGGCAAGAAGGAAATAATAGGCATCCAAATTGGTAAGGAAGTAGCAGTACTATCCCTATTTTCAGATGATATGATCTTATACTAGAAAATCTCAGAGATTCAGCAAGAAAACTCCTGGAACTAATTTAAAGATTCAGCAAAATAGCAGGTACAAGTTCATCATACAAAAATCAGTAGGAGTCTTCTACACCAACAAAGAGAACTCTGAAAAGGAAATAAAGAAAATAATATCCTTTAAAATAATTTCCAAAAAGATAAGATAAACTAATGCAGAGATACTAAAGGCAATAAGAAAAATGCAAAACACTACTACAAGAAACTAAAAGCGACCTACATAAGTGGAATAATATACCATGCTCATGGATAAGAAGATTTAACATTGTGAAAATGTCAATACCACCCAAAGAAATCTATAGACACAATGTAGTCAGTAGTGAAAACTGATTAGTATTGAAATAAGGGTATATTAAAAAGCCAATGGAACAGAATTCAGAACCCAGGATGCATCCATCTATGGACAGCTGATCTTTGACAAAGGAGCAAAAGCCATTAAGTGGGAGAAAAATGTCTCTTTAACAAACAGTGCTGGCAAATAGGTATCTATTGCGGGGGGGGGGGGGAGAAAGAAAATTCATACTACACCCCATGTACCAAAACTAACTCAAGATTGATCACAGACCTAAATGTAACTGTGAAATTATAAAGATTGTGAACAAAAAAATAAGGGTAAACTTAGGTAGTTGATTTATGGCATTAGTAGATTATCAAACATAACCAAAAATACACAAACAGCAGATAAACTAGGCAACTAGGACCTTCTAAAATTTAAATGTTTATGTGCATCGACAGACTTCTCTTAAAAAAAGTAAAAAAGAAGGGTGAAAGGAAATGGTAATCACAGAAAGGAAGAGTGCTGTTATATTGTAGGGATGGCAATGAATGTCACAAAATAAAATGTGTATGAGTAGTTGATTAGAAAACAAATTTCCTTTGTAAACTGTCAAATATCAAAATTTAAAAAAAAAGTTGGAGATAGAAATAACATATGATCCAACAATCACACAACTAAGTATATATCCTAAGGAAATGGGAGCTGAGACATGAATAGATATATGTCCACCTGTGTTCATTGCATCATTATTCACAATAGCAAAGAGATGAAAACAACTTAAGTGCCCATCAACAGACAAAAAGATAAACTAATTAACTATGGTGGATACACATAATGGAATATTATGCAATATTAAAGAGTAAGGACGAATCTGTGAAATACCTCATAATGTGGATGAACGTGAAGGACATTATGCTGAGTGAAGTAAGTCAATCACAGAAGGACAAATATTTTATGAGACCACTATTATAAAAAATCAAGGAAAGTTATGTACATGCAAAAATATAGTCTGTGATGGTTACCAGTGATGAGAGAGAAGGGAGGGAAAATCACTAACTAGATAAGCCACACAGAGTAATTTGGGTGAAGGGAAAGGCAGTGAATAAAATGGAGATGATCAGCACAATATCACTAAGGAGAAGATGACAAGAAGAGATGCACAGGAGTCAGACAACAAAGATAAATGTTATTACATACATAATTCTATGCTACACTAACAACAAACATTAATCTACAAATGGATGTATAGGTAGATAGGCAAGATGATCAGGTATGGGTAGGTGAATGGGACTATATCTACCACCATACATAGTTTTTGGCAAATGGCATTTCTACATATGTATTTGTATGTGCTCTAAAAATATTCAGAAGGCTGGCAGTTCAAACCCACCAGCCACTCCTGGGAAGGAAGGTTGGGAAATCTACTTCTGGAGTGATACCACCTCAGAAACTCAAAGAGGAGTCACTATGAGTGGGATCCAACTCCACGGCAGTGAGTTTCTTTATTTTTTTTAATAGTAGAACAAACCGGGGAAAGACATGAAAACTTCTTAGCCATAACCAAATGCCATGAGATAATGAGTTGGTGGGCCCTGAGGTTCAGAACCATAGTCACATGGGACATCACGGTCAACTGGCATAAAATTGACCACAGTGATAGTGTTCTACATCCTGTATTGGGGAGTAGAAACCGGGATTTTAAAAGCTTGTGAGTGGTCTCGGAGCAATACCAGAGCCATTGCTCGAACCAGTCTCCAGACCGTGCGCAGGTCTGGTGGAGGAGACTTCATTTCCAGGCAAACAGTCTTGATAGTGACCTGAACCCACACATTCATGGTGTGGTACTTTTATCTGTTGGGAACATCCAGAATGTCGGTGAGGATAAGGTAATGGCCGTTGGTGGCAAACCTGGGTAGTAGTCGGCACGTTCTGGGTAGCAGTCTGCTCATCTGGTGCAGGGGATCAATCGGCAGTGGCAGCTCATCCCGGGTAACCCTACACTGGCCCCGCTGGGTCTTTTCGGTCCAGAGAGTGTCTTGAGTCACGGCAGGACACAGCTGGAGAAGCCCTTGGTTGCAAGGAGTGTCTCCAGGCACAGCAGGACGCTTGTCACAGAAGAGGCCTTTGCTTGCAGAGACCATTTTGAGGCACAGCAGGATGCCTGCAACTGAGAGGCCCTGGCTAACGAAGGCATTACTACAGGCCTCATTACAAGAGCTGCAGACAACCGAATTAGCCACAAACTTGTCCCTGACAGCGGTTGACAAGTACTAACTCCTCTTATCTACTCTTCCTTGCCTAATCTTATGTGTGTGGAGGCAACCACCCTTGGTTTGCTGATATACTTAAATATTAATAAACCTGGCATTGTGAAAAGACAAAAAAAATAAATAAAAAGCTTGTGAGTTGTTTTCTAAGGTATGACTATATTGGTCTCTCCTCTTCAGGAGCAAGAAGAGTGAAGAAAATCAAAGACACAGGTAGATAATTAGCCCATAGGACTAGTGGTGCATGTGAACATTATCTTTCACCATCCTGCGACTAAAAATCTAGATGGTGCCCGATTACCACTGCTGACCACTCTGAAAGAGATCACAATAGGAAGTCCTGAATAGAGTGGAAGAAAAATCATAAAAAAAAAAAAAAAAGTAGGGTTACTGATCTGATAGAGACTGGTAGAACCTCAGAGACTATGGCCCTTAGTCACCTTTCAGGTCTGGAACTTAACTCACTCCCATTTCTCAACTTTCAACCAAACAATAGATACAACTAGGAAGTGAGCATAATACCAGGAGGTTATGCAATCCTTAGAACAATTAACCATACAAGATCAAAAGGGCAACATTTGCCCAGGGATAAAGCTTAGAAGGAATGCATAAGGAAGAAGGGTGAAAGGAAAAGGTAAGCAAAGGGAGGAAGTGGGAAAAATGCTCTTATATTGTGAAGATTGCATTCAATATCACAAAACTAAATGTGTATAAACAGTTGAAAGGAAAACCAATTTACTCTGCAAATTCTACTCAAATCACAATAAAAATAAAATTAAAAAAAACGTAAGCAAATAATTATAGAAAATGGAGCATACCTTACCAAGCTATTTTAATGTGAAGTTTCTTATTCTCAGGATTTAGAGGGTTATGGTCAATGGATAATCTCCACCCATTCCCTGTGGGGAATAATGAAATCATTACCAGGCAAATAATGAGCAGTGGGAACCTCACTCACGTAGATTTGTTCTGAGATTCCTAATGAAGCAATAGCCTCAACCCACTCTCCCTTTCTCTGAATCCCAACACCAGAAGAAAGCCACAGGGCTAAAATGTTTCAGAAATGCTTTTGTGTGCTTTAATGCAACTTCATAAATTTCCAAATGTGTTGTGCTCAAACGAAAAAGAATGTATTTCTAATTTACAATTGCTGCTCTGTGAGAAGGTGGCCACTTTTCCGTGCAATAAAATGGTACATCAAGATTTGTAGGCAGTTCTCATTGAGAACATAGTGCATTGGGACAAACATAAATGATACCATTAAAGATTCATCCCCTCAGCCCTCACTAGTTTTATATAGCTACACGGTATTACCTTTAATACAGATTTAGAACATATTTTTTCTTTCCTTTCATTTTACAGTTTAAATATTTGTGGTTTGTTTTGTTTAGTACCTGGCTTGATGTTAATCTTTCTAGATGGGGTGTCTCCCAGTATGGTTTCTTCTTAGCTATTTCTCCAGACTCTCATTAAGAGAAATGCTAGAGAGAATTTCCTTAGCAGTAAGCATGACTTGTATCCTTTCCTTAAGACCTTCTCTGGAAATGAGACCAAACAGCCAACCTGTTCTGCCCTCTCTCAGTCCATTCAAGAAAGAAATTCATTTAGTATTTGTGTTTCATGAAAGACTTTTGGTTGGGATATAAAATGTTGTAAAGAAAGAAAGGTTCAGAAGCTAATGATATTAATAAATATATATTTGTCAACAATAAACAACTGCCTTCAATGTATAACTTATCAAATACGTTGTTGTTGCTGCTATTGTTGGTTGCTTTTGAGTTGCCTCTGGCTCATGGTGACTCATGTATAACAGAAAGAAACATTGCCCAGTCTTGTACCACCTTCACAATCATTGGTATGGTTGAGTCTATTTCTGTGGCCTCCGTGTATTTTGAGTGCCTTCCCAACAATTGGCCTCATTTCAGGCACTATATCGGACACTATTCTGTTATGATCCACTGGGTTTTCATTGGCTAGTTTTCAGAAGTAGGCTACTTTCTTCCTTGTCTGTCTTAGCTTAGAAGTTCTGCTAAAAGCAGTCCACCATGGGTGACCCTGCTGGTATTTGAAATGCTAGTGGCAGAGAGGCAGAGCTTGCATCATCATTGAAACATGCAAGCTGCTATAGTACAACAAATTGACAGTGGATCAAGTATTTTAGGGGCTCACAAATACGCCAAAAAGCTAGGTGTCCTTTGGCTCTTCTCCACTGTAGTTTACCTATCTTAGACCTAACTGAGGATTACCTCAATATATCCAGTGTTATACATGTTAAAAGGATCTCTGGTGGTATAGTGGGTAAGGCATTTGGCTGCTATCCCGAAAGCTGACAGTTGAAACCCACCAGCTGTTCCATGGCAGGAAATGAGACATTCTACTTCTACAAAGGTTTATAGCCTTGGAAGCCCAGTGGGTTGCTATGAGTGGGAATTGACTCAATGACAGTGGGTTTGGTCTTTTGGTTTTATACACGTTATTGGTGTTGTTGTTATTTGCCATCAAGTCAGACATTAGGGTCTTTCAGAGCCTCTGTTTTTTAATGTGAATATTATCTCACTAAATATAAAATAATATTAGCTCCTGTCTTTATTGTATTTTTGAAGATTCTCTCTATTGACCTTTTATTTGGGTCACAGACCCCTCATTATTATTTGATTAGTTCATTCACTCAACAATTTTTTTTAACATGAATGTCAGAGACCTTTGAAAGATATCCATCTTCTCCCTAGAAAAACCAACTTATGCATTACAGTATGTACATAACATTTTGTCTACAATTTCTTTGAATTATGAACCCCTTGCAGACTCTCCAATCATTTCTCAAATTAAGAATTCCTGTCTTGATTTTTCTTCTTCTTCAGCATATAAATACCCCAGAGCTACTCTCCTCAATTTAAAAAACGAATGGATAGGCAAATGGGAATATACCCATCCTACACAGGTTTGGAGGAGCTCTGGTAGCATAGTGGCTAAAGCACTTGACTGCTAACCAGAAGGCTGGCGGTTCAAATCCACCAGCCACTCCTCGGAAGGAAGGTTGGGCAATCCTACTTCCGTAGTGATAACTGCCTCGGAAACCCAAGGAGGGGTCACTATGAGTTGGGGCTGACTCGACGGCACATAACAACAACAACAACAACACAGGTTTGGCAGACAATATCTCTACACATATATTTGTATGTATAATAATATCCATATGCAGTTTAAACATAGCAGGAAGCACAGTTAGTATAACTTCATAGCTACAGATAATCACGTTGAGGGAGTGAGTCACTGGGTCTGTAGGCTGGGGACCATGGTCAAGTGGGACATCAAGCTCAACTGACACAACACTGTCTACAAAATATTGTTCTACATCTTACTTTGGTGAGTAACTACTGGGGTCTTAAAAGCTTGTAAGTAGCCATCCAAGTGGCAAAGATTGGTCTTTCCTCTTTTGGAGCAAAGAAGAGTGAAAAAAAATCAAAGGTACATGGAAACAGTTAGTTCAAAGGACTAATGGACCTTGAGAACTTTAGCCTCTAAGACCCTGAGACTAGAGGAGCTAGATGGTGTTCAGCTACCAATGCCAACCCCTCAGAAAGGGATCAAAATTGAAGATTCTGGATAGAGTGGGAGAAAAAAATTTGGAACAAAATTTAAAAAGATTAAAAAAAAAAAAAAATAGACCATATTACTGGTCAGAAACAGACTGGTGAAACCTCTGAAATTATGCCCCCAAGTCTCCCTTTGGGCCTAGAATTGAACTCTTTCCTGTGGTTTACTTCTTATTCAAACAATAAAGCTAAATAAAGCTAAATACCAAGGAGATGCACTGCTTAGAATACTCAACCATGGGAGATCAGAAGGGCAGCATTTGCACAGGGAGAAATGTAAGGCAGCAGGAATGCATAGGGAAGAATGACATAGGGAATGGGTAACCACAGGGAGGAAGTGCAAGGTGAGATGTTACACTGTGGGAGATGTAACCAGTGTCAGAAAACAAAATATGTATGAACCGTTGGATATGAAATGAATCTGCTTTGTAGTATTTTACCCAAACCATAATAAAAAAGAAAAAAAAAAAAAAAAAAAAAAAGTAGAAACTCTGGTAGCATAATGGCTAAGACACTTGACTGCTAACCAGAAGGCTAGCAGTTCAAACCCAGCAGCCACTCCTCAGAAGGAAGATGGGGCAATCTACTTCCATAGTGATACTGCCTCAGAAACCCAAGGAGGGGTCTCTATGAGTCGGTTTCGACTTGACGGCACATAACAACCACAACAACAACAACAATGTAGAGAGTAGACCAGGTTGGACCCCTCTTACCAATAAAGAAAATATGGAAACAGGAACTGGACTCCCCAGTAATGATACAGGTCTTAAGGAATAAGTTTTAGCTGGCTCACCCTAGAACCCCAACTCAAACTCTGCCATCTACTATAAACAGCTCTGATGAACAAACTAATGTCAACTTTTCTGATTTCAGGTGAAGACTAAAAATTAAAAAAAAAAAAAAAAGAGCAAACAAACACAAAACGTATATCCTTAACTTAAATATTTTATATGCTCTCATAGGTAAAATATGAATTCCTCTGTGAACATGTATTATCTTCTATCTTTTCTGTTCTTCTCTTCAATGATGTATAATCATTATTTACAGTCTCATCTCATTCATTCTTCAGTCTATTGCCCTCTGGTCTTCATTTCACTGAAATTTCTCTTTCTAAGGTGACTGACCTTTTTAAGGTTGGGGCCTGAGGTAAAGGGGCATGGGGCTTGGTGCTGCTTTTGTGTCAAGGTTGTACCCTTTCACCATGCATATTCAAATTGTATGCTGAGCAAATAATATGAGAAACTGGATTATATGAAGAAGAATTATTGCATGACGAAGACCGTGACATCGGGATTGGAGGAAGACTCATGAACAACCTGCGATATGCAGATGGCACAACTTTGCTTCCAGAAAGTGAGGATGACTTGAAGCCCTTACTGATGAAAATTAGAGACTACAGTCTACACTATGGATTACAACTCAGTATAAAGAAAACAAAAATCCTTACAACTATTCCAATAAACAGCTTCACAATGGATGGAGAAAAGATTGAAGTTGTCAAGAATTTCATATTACTTGGTTCTACAATCAACACCAATGGAAGCAGCAGTCAAGACATCAGATGACATATTGCATTGGGCAAATCTGCTGCAAAAGACCTCTTTCAAGTGATGAAGAGCAAAGACGTCTCCTTGAAGACTAAGGTATGCCTAACCTAAACCATGGTATTTTCAATAGCCTCTTATGTATCTCTGGTAGCAAAGTGCCTAAAGCACTCAACTGCTAACCAGAAGGCTGGTGGTTCAACCCACCAGCCACTGCTCGGAAGGAAGGTTGGGCAATCTACTTCATAGTGATACTGCCTCGGAAATCCAAGAAGGGATTGCTATGAGTCAAGTCCGACTTGATGGCACATAACAACAACAACAACTTATGCATGTGAGAGCTGGACAATGAGTAAGGAAGACAGAAGAAGAGTTGATGCTTTTGAGTTGTGGGAGAAGAATGCTAAGAGTACCACACACTGCTAAAAGGACTAAAAGATCTGTCCTGGAAGAAGTGCAGTTGGAATGCTCCTCGGAAGTGAGAATGGCCAGACTGTATCAGCTACTTTGGTCATGTTGTCAGAAGGAACCATTCCCTGGAGAAGGATATAATTCTTGGTAAAGTGCAGGGTCATTGAAGAAGGGGAAGGCCCCCAACAAGACGGATAGACACAGCAGCTGCAACAATGAGCTCAGGATCGTGAAGCTGGCACAGGACCGGGCAGTGTTTCATTTTGCTGTGCATAAGGTTGTTATGAGTCGGAGACAACTTGATGACACCTAATAACAACAACAACAGCAACAACAAGGTCACCAAAGAATGTGCTAGTTTTCATATTAATGGGCACTTTTTAAACTCTTTAACTTATTTTTACTCTTTTCAGTGCTGGATCCTTCCATATAAGTAAAGCAAAGAAAAGAATAAACTATTCCTCAGGTTGTCTCAAGGATTCTTTCTTGATTTTCCTTCTATGCTCCTGATCCCTTGACATCATGTTTCCTGGAGTCTCTTCATCATTTCTTTGCTTCCTGTATACTTGGATGAATGCAGACAGGCTGATGGGCTCTCATGCTTCTATTCCTAACCAAAATTGCTTCCGAGTACTAAATTCATAAGTCTAACAATTACTGTTCATTTTCTCTTGGTTGTCTCACAGATATACTAAAATCAACATTTCACAAGTGAATCCATCTTCTCTTAAAACCATTTTTCCTCTATAGTCTTTATAGAGATCTCTTTAAATGCAGTTATCTAATATAAAAATCTGAATGGGGATCTCCATCCAGCATAACTAATAGGTGACCAAATCTTGTGGACTCAAACTTTTCATATCTTTCTAATTTTCTACTTTTCCCTCATTTCAGAGGTATTTATGAAATAGAGCTGATTAGAGTGGATAAGGGGCTAAAAAGGATTAAGGGTTACTTCCAATTTTCTTGTTCAGATAAATATGGCTGGTAGTGGTGAAATTGTAACAGAGAACCCCTCAATTTTGGCACCCAAATTGCCAGAGGGATTTTGATAACATACTCTTCTTTTTGCAGTTAACAAATTGTACTGTAATAAACGGTTTATCTATATCTACCTTTTATTAGACAGTTTCTTGAAGGGATAGACTGCTATTCACTTTTGTATCCTCAGTATCTAGTAAAAAGCTTGATATATGTTAAACATTACATGTTAGGTGACTGAGAAAAATAAACTCAGTACAACCAGAGTGTCAGATGAAAGTATCAGGAGTTATTATAGAATAATCTTCACCATGTTGTAAAAATTTATTATTCTATAAATTAGTCAGGACAGAGATTTGCTGCTATAGCAATGGCTAAAATAACAGAGGCTTTACCAAAAAAGTTTGTCTTTCACACAATACATTAAACATAAGAAATCCGGCACATAAATTTCAAACATAAGTGCCAGTATTGAGGCCCCAGGAGTTTTCTACCTATATCAGCAATGAATGACTTCTGTGTCAAAATCTGAAATGGCTGTTGTAGCTCCCACCACAAAGTATGCATTCCACCAGTGGGAAAGGAACTAGAGGATGAGGGAGTCATGCTTCTTTCTGGAATAGAAGTGCAAATTCCACATACCATATTTGCTCATTGCAAGACTGACAATGATGTTGTCATAAGATATACATCCCAACATGAGAAAGTAGGAATTGTAGTCTTTAATTACATAGTAAATCTTCCATTATAATAGAAGAGGCCACCTGGGTGATACAAATGATTAAGCACACAGCTGCTAACCAAAATGTTGACTATTTGAGTCTACCTAGAGGCACTTAGGAAGAAAGTCCTGGCAATCTACTTCAGAAAAGCCACAGCCATTGAAAACCATATGGAGCACAATTTTACTCTGACGCACATGAGGTTGCCATAAGTTGGAATCCAAATTTACAACAACTGTTTATTGGTTTGCTTTTGGTTCATTATTATAGAAGAGGGACAGAGTGAGTATTGCTGGGAAACAAATTGGAAGGACACATTGTAGTATTCTTCACCAACTGATTCTATCTTTAATCATTAAAACCACTCAGATACATGAATTCAGAGAACCAGATCCTCCTTTGTGCTTAGAATTATGGCCATTATTATTAAGAAGCATACAACTCCCCTCTGTAACTTCACCCAGACATATGCTGTGAAGGAAATATAACCCTTACCTTTTCTGAGAGGCGGGTTTGGATTTCTTCACAATAAGTCTGATTTCATTATTACCTGGGCTTCATATGCTCCAACATATGTTTACTCAGTAAAAGCTGGGTTCCAACAGAGAAGAAGCTGTTTGTAGCACAACTGGAGTGATGGAACTCACTAGTGACCTTGAGTAACAGTGAGAATAGAGTGTCTCAAATCCAGCACATATTTCAGCTACCTGTGGTTGCTGTATTATCATTTCAGATGGAGTCACATTTTTGCCCTGAGGACAAAAGAGAGAAAAGATGGGGTTTGAAGGTATAGTCCCTATAAATGATCTGTGATCATTTGCATTCTTTGTCATTCCAAACCAAACACAGAAGTCACTGCTTTTGAGTCAATTCTGACTTACAGCAACACCCACTGGGTTTCCAAGGCTGTAAATTTTTACAGAAGCAGACTGCCTCATCTTTCTTCCACAGAGCAGCTAGTAGAACCACCAACCACCAACATTTTGGTTAACAGCCAAATGCCTTGACCAGTACACCACCAGCACTCCTTTTCTTTGACATCACAGTCTCCAAATAAAGCAACCTGATTAATAAATTCCCGTGGAAAGACTTGTGCATGCATGACTTAGTCTCTCTCAAGAGTATTTGCAACATGGAGAGCAAGGAAGAATTTTGAACATAACAATTGAACACTTTAACAACAGACTGTTTTGCTTACATCCCAGCACGTGGCTATCTCCTTTGCCTACACAAATGGATGAGCTGGTGGGGCAGATTCATCCTCCCTCCGGACCCCAAAAAGCTCATAGCAGCAGCCCAGCGGCCTCATGGAAGGAAAAAGGACCCAGAGCATTGTAACTGATAAGGACAGTCACAGTCATTAAAACTCAGAGGTAAATGGATAGTTGGCCATCAGCATGCTACAAGTAAGAAGGAACAAGTTGAAAACAATGGTCCAATAGAAGAACTGTGCAGCTTAATGGATACCTTGATGATTACATTCAGCCCATGAGTTTTTAGTCAATTTGTTTGACTTTCCTTTTTTTACTCCTTGGCAGTTGAATTGTCTGCCTTTTCCTTGAAGCTGTTAAGGTTTGAGGAAGAAAACAACGCAGGCATTTTAATTAACTGAGATGCAGTGTTTGCTTGAAAAGTAGTCACTCTGCAATAACGTGGTCTCCTCTGCCTTGGCAGCAGTGGTTTCAAAGCCTCTACTGGAAGAGTAAGAGAGGCTTAAGTTTCAACTAAAAAAAACACAACAGTTACAAGCTCTGCATTCATGCTGTGTTCAAAAGCTTCCTCTATTTCAATTTCCTTTCCTTTTAGAATAAGTAGGGAGGAAGAGAATAAATAATATCTTGTATAAGGTTTCCTCCTGTGGGACTTCATCTTTCTGCAGTGAGCTACTGCACATTCCCTAGTCAAAGGACATAAATGCAGACCTCCAGGGGAATTTTAAAGAAAAAGATCACCAGAAAGGTGACACTTCTAGAAATAGTATTATGGCGTTCGCTCATTAGCCTTGGCTGGTGCTGAGTTGTTCCCCTCGACAAATCCCTTTTAAAAATGCTATATTCTAAACTTGGTAGCATAAAAGGGAGTAGAAAGTCTTCACTCAAAAACAATTTATGTCCTCTTGCTATTCAATTTGCATTAAGAGTTACAGATTCTGAAAGTACAGAAGATAATTTTGTCTTGTTTTCAGGTGCCTTGAGTCACTTCTGACTCATAGTGATGTTAGGTACAACAGAAGTTAATAATGCCAGTCCTGGGCCATTCTCACAACCTTTGCCATGTTTGAGCCCATTTTTGCAGTTACTGTGCTGTGCCAGTTTACCTCTTTTAGAGTCTTCCTCCCTTTTGCTGACCCTGTACTTAACAAAGCATGATGTCTTTTGCTAGGGACTGATTCCTCTTGATAACATATCCATATTATGTGAGATGAAGTTTCACCATCCTTCTTTCTAAGGAGCGTTCTGGCTGTACTTCTTTCAAGATAGCTTTAGTCATTCTGGAAATTCATGGTATATTTAATATTCATCACCAATACCATAATTCGAAGGTATCAATTCTTCAGTCTTCCATATACATTGCCCAGGTTTCACATGCATATGTGGTGATTGAAAATACCATGGGGTGGGTCAGGCATACCTTAGTCTTCAAAGTGACATATTGATGCTTTAAAACTTTAATGAGGTCTTTTGCAGCAGACTTGCCCAGTGCAATATGTTGTTTAATTTTTTGACTGTTGCTTCCCTGAGCATTGATTATAGCTCTAAGTAAAATGAAACCCTCGACAATTCAAGCATTTCTTTTTACCATGATGTTGCTTATTGGTTTAGTGGTGAGGATTTTTGTTTTCTTTATGTTTAGGTGTAATTCATAATACAGGCTGTAGTCTCTGATCTTTATCAGTAAGTAATTTTATCCTCCTTACCCAGTATCTCTGATTACTCTTTTTAACTTGCTTCCTATTAATCCTTAAGGTACAGCCTCTTAGATGTTGCCCAATAATCCCACTTCCAGGTATTCACATCATATTCACACCCTCCCTTGTAAGTAGACTGGCTTTTGTGATTCTCTCCCAATAAAAAGAAAAACTTTTGGGATGTCACTCCCATGGTTAGATTGCACAAAGACTGTTATTTCCCTCTTGTATACTCTTTTTCGACCTCTTACTGAGGGAAGATAGCTGTCATGTTGTAACCCATCCCATGGAGGTCAGTGTAGTGAGAAATTGATATCGCCAACCAAGGACTAGTGTTAACCTGAGGCCTGTCAATAGCCTTAAGAGTGAGGTTGGAAGGATATTTTTGTTTTCCTGCCAACAGTCACATAAATGAATTGGAAGTGTGGATCCTTCCCCAGTTGAGCTTTGAGATAACTGCAGTCCAGGCAGGTCTTGTCTACAGCCTGGAGAGATATTCCAAGCCAGAGGACCCAATAAAGCTTCCCTGGATTTTTGACCAATGACATTTTGACACACACACAAAAAATTATTTTCATGATGCTAAGTTTTGGAGTAAAATTTTTTCAGCAGTATAACTTATTTATTCAGTAGTATAATTTATTCAGGTCTCTTAGTGGCATAACTACTAACTAACCTGAAAATTGGTGATTTGAACTCTCCCAGCCCCAGCAGGAATGTGGAAGAAAGGCCAGGAGATCTGCTTTGGTAAATATTATAGTCAAGAAAATCTTCTGTAACACATGGAGTCACCATGAGTTAAAATAAAATCTGTGGCAAAGATTTGGTATTGCAGATAACTAATACAATCTATGTTATTTTTCTAAGAAACTCAATGTGTTTGCATCTACCTGTCACAAAGAGGAAGAGAGGACAACAGGATAACCAATTTGTCAAAAGTAAATAGGCCAGGTTATTTGCACTCAAAGAAGATGCCCTTTTTAATATTACTCAGTTTAAGGATTTTCAATGGTTAATTTAATTTAATTGTAGCATATTTCTTGCCTCACTTCTTTCTGTCCTATATAAAGAAGCTATATAATCCAAGACAATTTCTTCTCTTTCTTTGCCATTAGCTTTTTTATTTAGAAAAAAGGAGAAGTTTGTTAGCAATACTGACAAGGATTATTAAAGGGATGTTAAATTGATTACAATACTGCTATTTACTTTTGGAATGAAACATATGAATATTAAAACCAAGAGTAGAAATATTTTCAAAGGTGAGCAGTACTTCCAAGGGAGTCATTTATGTAAATATATGTTAATTAGCATAAGCTGGAAATATAGTACATATAATCATGCAAGTGAATAAGATAAAGGAGAATTGAACTATTAGAAATTATTTTCATCATGGTGCCAAAACTGATGGAAACTGATCATGAATTTAGCAGTATTTATATAGTATAGTTAGTTAATAAGAGTAGCTGTTATTTTGAATGTTTATTATGCCTCATCATTATCATAGTTACTCTGTACAATGAACCTTTGAAGCAGGTACTACTCTTGTTTTCATTTTACAGTTGAGGGAATGAAGGTTAGGAAAGGTGAAATGACCTGTGTAAGATCACATAGTGGCTGAACAAGAGCTCAAAACTGTTTTTCCTTTTTCTTAAGGTACAAACTGATCACATTCAGTAGTAAGCAGAAACTTCTGTAATTGTTTACAGAGTCCCTGATGATGCAACAGTTATCACGTTAGGCTGCTAACTGAAAGGTTAGAGATTTTTATACACCCAGAGGCTTCTTAGAAGAAAGACCTCAAATCTAGTTTTTTTTTTTTTTTTTTTTTTTTTTTAAATCAGCCACTGGAACACAGTTCTAGTTTGGTATACATGGGGTGTTCATGAGTCAGAATAGATTCTATAACAACTGGGATTTTTAATCTGTTATATATTTGTAATTATTTACAGATAGGTCTGTAATCTTTTTCTGGCCACATATGCCCATTTCTAACCATACTTCTTATAGGTGAAGTGAGATCACTAAATGAGCTTTCTGTTAACCAATGATATCTTTATATCTGACACAGGGCTGATCCAGTTTTCTTCTGAATGGAGGTTAAAGAAACTAAAAATTACATGTCCTGAGACCAGAAAAAATATGACATGTGACCACATTCATACTTTTTAAAACAAAGTTTAAAAATTAAAATTATTCTTTTAAATAAAATCATATGCTCATGAAAAACAAAATCCACAAAACAACAAGCTTACCCAATTTTCTATATCAATTAAGAAAACATCATTCAAACACTACCTCTCCCCCAAGCTTTCTCATTCTAGTACTGAGAACAACTTACTCTATCCTTAAAGTTTCATTAGCTGAATGTTGGAAAATGCCGGGATTGAAACTCAGAAGGCATGAGTTTAATTTTTGGCTCCTCTAGAATTTTCTTATATGCTCTTAGGCAAGTCACTTAGAAACAATACTTAAAGTACATAGTCACTGTCAGACTAAATTAAGGAAAATATAAGCACATTATAAACTCTCAAGTACTTACTCTTCTTATAAATTATAATTTTCTTATATATTTCTGAAAATGCCTGAAATTTATTTTAAAAAATATAAAAAAATTGGAATCAGAACATAGAAGCAGAAAAGGCA
>NW_006921794.1:5647715-5671841 GCF_000298275.1 Orycteropus afer afer
CTACAGAAACATCAGGGAGCTCTGGTGGTATAGTGCCTAAGGCATTTGACTGCTAATCAGAAGTCTGGTGGTTTAAACCCACCAGCCAGTCCTCGGAAGGAAGATCGGGCAATCTACTTCCTTACTGATACTGCCTCAGAAACCCAAAGAGGGATCGCTATGGCAGTGAGTTCAGTTTGTTTTTTTATAGAAATATCTTTTGGTTGAAAAAATAATGATTTAAAAAAACCTTGAAAGCAGTTAATCTATATAGATAGGTAAAATTTTTACAAGTTAAATGATAGAAAATCTGTAATGTTTTACACCAGTGGTTCTCAACTGGGGATGATTGTGCGCCCCTCCTCTCCAGGAGATATTGGGCAATGTCTAAGACATTTTTGATTAACATGACCGGGGGGGGGGGAGGGGAGGTATGATACTGACATCTAGTGGGATGTTGCTAAACACTCTACTGAACAGAACAGCCACACACAACAAAGAATGTTGTTGTTAGTTGTTGCCAAATTGATTCCAACTCATGCGACCCTATGTATGAAAAGTAGAACTGTGCTTTTACAGAGTTTTCAGGGCTGTGACCTTTTGGGAACAGATCACCATACCAGGCCTGTCTTTCAAGGTGCCTCTGGGTGAGTTCAAACCATCAACCTTTTAATTAGTAGTAGAGCACGTAACCATCTGTGTCACTCAGATACTCTATAACAAGGAGTTTCCAGTCCCAAATGTCTTTGTGACATTGTTGAGAAGTCAAATGACAGTGAGTAATGTTCCCTCTTTTCAATTATCCTGTTATTGGATCCTAACTATTGAAAGACTGTGATGATTACTTCAGTATCCTATTCTTTGCTCCTCTCCCTCCCTTTCTCCATCTAACTTAAGAGCCTTATCTCCAGCATCCCAAAAGTCTACTCCATCCTTTTATGTCTTCAGTCAAAATTTATAGGAAGCCACTAAGGAAACTCATAAGACACCACAGACCACAGAGGCATTAATATGCTACTGACACCAGCTGTAAATCTTCATCTCATCTGCTGCTGACAGTGCTATCTCAAAAATTTCAAAGTGCCTGAAAGAAGTAGACTCTTAGTAAAAAAATAAATAAATAAATAAATAATAAGCTGTCTTGGGATCAACATAGGTGACATAGAGGGAGCGCTGCCCTGCAGGGAAAGACATTTCAAGAGCTTATCTACTGCTGACTTCACCTACAGTGGAAGTTTTTGTTATTCTTTTCCTCACATATCTCTTCCACTTATTTTTGCTCTCAAGCCTTACCACCACACATGATCTATTTGTTCTATTATAAAGGTGAATCCAAAGTTACAGCACTATTACGTACAGTTTATTTTATTGGTGATCTTCAGACTGGTTATTTGACCAAAGCTAACCAAGGTCATGGAGAGATTTTTAAACTGACAACAATTAAGGCATTTCTGAAACCTTGAACTGCAAGCCCAGTGACCTGCACCTCCATTAGTGTTCTAGTTTTTAATCCTTTTCAGTCCAACCCCTCAATGGACCTTACCAAGGGATATGACAGTCAGAGAATGTGGCGCAGGAGAAATTGTTGATGAATGCTTCTTGTTACTCTTGTAGTTAGTTGAGGTCCAGTCAATTTCAACTCATGATGGCCTCATATGTTACAGAGTAGAACTGCTCAATAGGATTTTCTTGTTGTAATCTTAACAGACAAGGAGCGCTGGTAGTGTACAGTTACACACTCCACTGTTAACAAAAGTTCAGCTATTTGAATCCATCAGTGACTCCACAGTAAAAAATATCTACCTATCTGTTCCCACAAAGACAGCCTAGAAAACCCTATGGGGCAGTTTTACTCTATCACATAGGGTGCTATGAGTTGGAACTGACTCTACAGCACACTACAACAATCTTAACAGAAGGAAAGTGTTAAGCCTTTTCTTCTGTGGTACTGCTGCAAGGGTTCAAACCACTGACCATTAGGTAAATAGTCTAGTGCAAACCTTTTGCACCACACAGAAGTGTGTTTAAACTGTGATTCCACATGCTATCTACATTCATAGTTGAAGAGTGGTGGGGAGAAAAACTTTTTCAACCATACCCTCTGTAGTTTCATTCATAGGGAAGAAACATAGGTTGGCAAATGATGCTTGACTACTTGGGAACATATAATAGTTTAATAAAGCTTTTGGAATCTTCCTTTATTCATGTAGCATGTCTCAAAATGAGAAGAAACATCTTAAAATATCATTAATAATTAGGATATGTTGTTGTTGTTGTTATGTGCTGTCGAGTCAGACCTGACTCTTAGTGACCCCTCCTTGGGTTTCCGAGGCAGTATTACTACGGAAGTAGATTGCCCCATCTTCTTTCTGAGGAGTGGCCAGTGGGTTTGAACTGCCAGCCTTCTGGTTAGCAGTCAAGTAATTAGAATATAGAAGGTACAAAATAGAAATCCAGGAAAATTAGAATCTATTTTTAAAAAATGAAATGGAATGCATAAAGAGTGATACCCTAGGCATTAGTGAGTTGAAATGGACTGGTATTGGCCATTTTGAATAGAAGAATCATATGGACTACTAGACCAAGAATGAAAAATTGAAGAAGAATGGTGTTACATTCATTGTCAGAAAGAACACTTCAAGATCTGTCTTGAAGTGCAATGCTGTCAGTGATAGTATAATATCCATATACCTACAAGGAAGAACAGTTACTATTACTGTTATTCAAGTTACACACAAACCACTAAAACCAAGGATGAAGAAATAGAAAATTTTTTACTTCAGCATTCTGAAATTGATCAACATGCAATCAAGATGTATTCATTATTAGTGGTGATTGAAATATGAAAGTTGGAAACAGAAGGATCTATAGCTAGAAAATATGATCTTGGTGATAGAAATGACACTGGATACCTCATGATAGAATTTTGCACAACCCATGCCATGCTTGGTAGGGTGGAGGGTCGACGAAAGAGGGGGAGGCCTTCAACGAAATGGATTGATACGGTGGCTGTGATGATGGGATCAAGTATAGCAGGGATTGTGGGGCTGGCCGGGATCGGGCAGTGTTTTGTTCTGCTGTGCATGGGGTCGCTATGAGTCAGAAACGACTCGACAGAACTTAACAACAACAACAACATGCCTTATTCATTGTAAATATCTTTTTTCAACAAGATAAACATCAATCATCCATGTGGGGACATGGCCACACTTGGGGACATGGCCAGATGGAATACACAGGAATCAAATCTGCAGAATATAACAATGGAGGAGCTTAATATTATCAATCAGAATAAGGCCAGAGGCTGATTGTGGAACAGATCATCAATTGCTTCAGTTGAAGATAAATAAAATTAAAACAAGTCCTCGAGAGCCAAAATATGACCTTGAGTATATCCCACCTGAATTTAGAGATCATTTTAAAAATACATTTGACACTTTGAACACTAATGACCAAAGACCAGATGAGTTGTGGGATGGCATCAAGAACATCATACACAAAGAAAGCAAAATGTCATTAGAAAGACAGGAAAGAAAGGAAGACCAAAATGGATATGAGAAGAGACTGAAACTTGCTCTTGAATGAGGAGTAAAAGAAATGATGAAGTAGAAGAGCTGAACAGATGATTACAAAGGGTGGCTCAAGAAGACAAAATATAATGAAATGTGCAAAGACCTGGAGTTAGAAAAAAGGGAAGAACATGCTCAGCGTCTCCCAAGCTGAAAAACACTGAAGATATTCAATCCTGGAGTTGCAATGCTGATGGATTTTAGGGAAAAATATTGAACAACACAATAAGCATCAAAAGAAAACAGAAGGACTACAAAGAATCACTGTGCTAAAAATAATTGGTCAACATTCAACCATATTAAGAGGCTGCATGTGATCAAGAACCAATCATATTGAAGAAAGAAGTTCAAGCTGCACTGAAGGCATTGACTAAAAACAAAGCTCCAGGAACTGAAAAGAATACAAGTTGAGATGTCTCAACAAATGGATGTATGACTAGAATTGCTCAGTCATCTATGCCAAGAAATTCAGAAGACAGCTATTTGACAAATTGGCCAGAACATATTACTATATGTGCCTATTCCAAAAAACAGTGATCTAATGGAATGCAGAAATTATCAAACAATACCCTTAATATTACATGCAAATAAAATTTCGCTGAAAATAATTTTAAAATGATTGCAGCAGTATATCAACAGGGAACTGTCAGAAATTCAAGCTGGATTCAGAAGAGAACACTGAAATAGGAACACTGAAATCATTGCTGATGCCATATAGATCTTGGCTGAAAGCAGAGAATACCAGAAAGATGTTTACTTGTGTTTTACTGACTATGCAAAAGCATTTGATTGTGTGGATCACAACAAATTGTGGATAACATGGCTAAGAATAGGAATTCCAGAGCATTGAACTGTGCTCAGGTGAAACCTTTACATAGACCAAGAGGTGGTCATTTGGACAGAGCAAAGGGATATTGTGTCTTTTTAAATCAGGAAAAATGTGTGACAACATTGTATTTTTTCACCAGAGTGATTCGATCTGCATACTTAGCAAATTACCCGAGAAATTGGACTATATGAAAAAGAATGTGGCATCAGGTTTGGAGGAAGAATTATTGGCAACCTGCAATATACAGATGGCCTAGCCTCACTTGCTGAAAGTGAAGATGACTTGAAGTACTTACTGATGAAGGTCAAAGACTACAGCCTTCAGTATGAGTTACACCTCAGAATAAAGAAAACAAAAGTCCTCACAACTGGACTAATAAGCAATAGCATGACAAATAGGGAAAATATTGAAGTTATCAACAATAATATCCATGGAAGCAGCAGTCAAGAGATCAAATGACTTATTGCACTGACAAACCTGCAGCAAAACCCTCTTTAAAGTATTAAAAAGCAAAGATGTCACTTTGAGGAATCAGGTGCACCTCATCTAAGCCATAGTGTGATAGCTAAATTTGTGTGTCAACTTGGTTGGGCCTGGTTGAGTGGCTGGGCAGCTGGATGTAGTATTCCCCATGGTGAGACTGATAATTAACTCCATGGTGGAATCTATTGGAGCAGCTGAGTAGCTGCTTTGAGTATGCTGTGTGCTTCCCATATATATGATGCGGCTTTGGAAATGGTCTCTATCTTATGACATACTTGAACCCTGCATGTAGCCGTATCATTGTTCAGCAGCCTGCCATGCTCTGCTGACCTTGGGACTTTCAATAGATTTGAATTAATGGCTTGCTGTGTGGTTTGGTAACATTGGGACTGTGCCTTATTACTTGTCAAACTTGGGCTTCTCAGCATCAGCAGCCAGCAGCTGTCTGAGTAAAGAAAAGCCTTCAGTTTTCAGTGGGACAGGAGAAGGATGCAGAGCTGAAGCCCAAGGCAGAGGGGCTTTCACCCAGCCCCTAGAGCCTGGCACTTTGAACTTATAATTAAGGCTTCCAAATTATAAGAATAAACTCCTTTTTGTTAAAGCTATTCCATTTGGGGTATATTTTTGTCAGAGCAGCAGTAGGTAACCAGAACGTACAGTATTTTTAATCACCTCATATGCATACAAAGTCCAGACAAAGAATAAATAAGACCAAAGAAGAATTATAGTGTTGGCAAAGAATATTAAATATACCATGAACTGCCAGGAGAATGAACACATTTGTCTTAGAAGATGTACAGCCTGAATGGTGAGACTTCATCTAGAGGGACCAGTTACTGGAGAACATTGTGGTTGGTAAATTACAAGTTCAGCAAATAGGAGAAAATCCCTCAACAAGATGGCTTGACACAGTGGCTACAACAATGCATTCAAACATAGCAACAATTGTAAGGATGGTGCAAGACCAGGCAGTGTTTAGTTACGGTGTGCATAGGGTGACTATGATTCAGAACTGAATCCAAGGTACCTAGCAACAACCATAACAGCAAATAGTTTATAAAGTTAAATAGTCTATTGCATGCTTGATTGAGGTCATCGATAAAAAGGATTCTCACTGACATGTGGGAAGTTTAGATGTATGACTCAATTTCCAAATCACTCCCACACTCACAAAATGTTCTATTGTGGGGAAGACAGTGATTATCTTCATGATTATGCTCTTTTGATAAGGATTCTACTTAGCTAATTCATGCAACCACTTGACCAGTTGTATGGTAGTTTCCTGTCAAAGGGATTTGAGGAAGAAGAATTAGTATTATTTTAAAAGAATACTTTAATCAAATTAAATGAGAGAAATTTTGACAACTGTATCTACTTTGGAAATTTACATTTAAAGGGTATACTGTGTAATCAGAATTCTAACGAGGAGTCAACATCATTCTCCCAGAGAAAAAATGACTTTTTAAAATGTGTTTACTGAAGCTGAACAGCCTAGAAGAAGATGAAAAGGTAGCCAATACATTCTGTGTCTTACTGAAAAACTCAGCAAATAGTGAATATCACTATCCTAACAAAACTTAATGAAAAGCTAAATCTACCTGTGAACAGAGGGAATTGATTGGAAATAAATTTACTTCATAAAGACTAAAATAAAGTGGTCATACAGTACTGTCTTGTCAAGTTTGGAAAATCTTTCTCATTAAAACTGAGAGAACTCTGTTGTAGTTTATCTTCAGCATTGAGCAAGTGTCCGGAAAAGGTTTTGTTACCAGCGGCATGACCTATATGTCGGCAAGTAGAGAGAAGGCAGGCATAATTGAGACTTGGAGCTAAACACATCTCACCTTTCGCAGTAAAGCTGGTGGTAGAAGTGAGAATGGTCTCAGGAGTCTTCCCTTGCTATATTGCCCCAAAGAATTAATTACAGTATCTGGCTTAAGGATGTCTGGGGGAAGAGAAAGAGCATCCTTTCAGACCTGCATGGTCTCAGAAGCATATTAGTGCTTAAAATGTCCATATTTAGAGTTCTGCACTATTCCATTTTAGGAAAAAAAAAAAGTGTGCACCAACATACAAAATATTTTTTTTTAGCAAGTAATTTAGCATCTTGTCTGGGCTAAAGAGTAAATTGTTGACCCAAATTCTGTGTTAACTTTGTTTTCTATACTAAGATTGAGTATCCTGTCACCTGAAATTTATAGACTTTTCTATATCTTATGATTCAAAATATCATTTAACTGAGCACTCTATATTTACATTTTGTAAATATCATTATTACTTTCAAAACCACATAAAATACTTTTCTTGACCACACACACACACACATAAAAAAAGGCATCTGAAATTTTAGGATACTTTTTTTGGCTTTGTTACATACAAAACTTTTTTATTATATAAACTGAGGGTTAAATGGATATTAACTGAAAAATATGAAAGTCAAGTTAAGGTTAGTAAAAACTTAGCATGCATGGGACATGGGATCTCTGAGGGATAGGCTACGAATTGCACCCCTATTTCCCACCTATTTTATGAATACATTGAGAAATAACAAGTAAATAAGAAGGCCAGGTTGAAGGTAGGACCCTAATACCAGACCCTCAAAACAGGCAAATTCCTACATACATGCTCCTAGATAACCAGACTCAAGGTTTAGCTATGGAAAGATGAGATTTACTCTCTGCAGTCAGCATTGCTCCCAAAAGGAAGGAAGATAATGCTGAAGTGAGTATGCCTAACTAGTTATTCTTTCCAAATGTACTGAATCAAAAAATCCAAGCCATTTCCCTAAGACTAAAATGAGTCAAAGGGCAGAGAGAGGCCAGAATGTACTTAGGCAAAAGTCATCAAAGGAAGGGCAGATTTTATATAGACAGACAGATGATAGATAGATAGATAGATAGATAGATACAGACATATAGATAGATAGATAGATATAGACATACATACATCTACATATAGTACATTATATACATATACATATACATATAAACATTTATGTGTATGTATGAACACACATATTTGTGACTTTTTTTCTAATGAAGTAAAACTTTCCAGTGAGATGGCTAATATTATTAGTCTAAAATCTTATGTGTGGAATCTTCACCTATATTCAAGTGAGCTTGCCCCAAAGAATTACACTGAAGGAGGTAAAACTATAAAATTGATAAATGTTACTTCAGACTAGAGAAATGCAAACTTGCCTTACAGATACTTTGTTGTACTCTTTATTGAAAATTTCAATATGTGCAAAGAGCAACCACTAAAAAGGGGCTCAGTTAAGGAAGGAGGGAAAAGAGGCTGGGAGGGAAGGAAAGAAGGGAGAAAGAAAAAGGAGAGAGAGAAAAAGAGATCCCATGGTTGCTTAGCCATGTTCTTTATAGAGGTGTCCAGAATGAGGAATTCAGAGTCAATATGTTTAGAGAAACTATTCATATTCCACTCTCAAAGTTTGTCCTCTGGCCCTAATAACCATCTGATTCCTCTCACATCCATTGCTCCTGTGTCTTGTTTGCTGAGCCAATTTTGACTTCAATGTTGCTGCCTCTGTCAATGTGCTGAGGGAGAGAATAAGAGAAAGCCTATTCACAAAACTTCAAGTTTGTATAGTTCCTGTGAAAATAATTGATCACTATGGCCTCTAATTATATTTTAACTTTCTTCTCTCTCTCTTTTTCTGTTTCTGTTTCTATCTCCCTTCCCAGCCTCTCTGTGGGAGAAAGATGTGGCAGTCTGCTTCCATAAAGATTATTGTTGTTGTTTTATGTGCCCTCTAGTTGGACCCGACTAATAGCGACCTGTCCTTGGGTTTCTGAGGCAGTATCACTAGGGAAGTAGATTGTGCAACCTTCCTTCTGAGGAGTGGCCTGTGGGTTTGAACCACCAGCCTTCCGGTTAGCAGTCAAATGCCTTAGGCACTACACTACCAGAAAGGATTTAGAGCCTTGGAAATCCTGTGGGACAGTTCTACTCTTTCCCATAGGGTAGCTATGAGTCAGAATCTACTGGCCAGCAACAGGTTTATATATTCTGTGCCAAAAAAAAAAAGTGACGATCATGCTAATCCCAGCATCTTGATCATGTGATAGTTGTATTTTTGCTTATATTAGTAAAATGTCACTCAGTTTTGTAAGTCAATTCCTATAAATTAGATTGAGGTGAATCTACCCATGAGAAGTATCAGTGTTGATATATGAACCAGATAAAATTTCTGTGTATGCAAAGCTGAGGGAGAAAGTTGTAGCAAAATAGGTCATTTGATTTAAGTAGAGATTAGACCACAGAAAAATGAGGTGTAGGAGATCAAATTATACAATGATTTCAGGAATATAGATGCATAATTACATGGGCACAATTCCATGAAATTTACTAAAATTTCTAAAACATTCGCCAAGTGTTGTTGCTACAATAAATTAGAGGACCATAAGGAAGCATGATCTGGTCATGCAAATTAGAGAAACATAAGGACATCAATTAAACATTCAAAGACATAGAGATCATTCCCAAGTGTCTTAGAATTATTGAGAAGGCTAAACACACATGCTTATCACTAAATTAATGAAACTCTGATTCACAAAAACACTTGCTAGGTTGTTCTGTTTAAAAAACAGTCAGAATTTAAGAATGCTTCAATTTGGTCAGAGATTTTTTTTATTAGTGGAAAAACATATAGAAAGAGGAAAATATCATTGGGAGATGATAGGGGGTTACAGAACATAAGAAAGTTTTGATAAGGAAGAAAAAATAGAAGATTAATAAAAAATAGAAATGTAGTTGTGATAAACATGTAAGCTGTGTATCAAAGATATTAATGGATGACACTCTGACATTTATTGAACTCTTGTTTATGGCAGATATCATAATTATTGCTTTACTTTAAATATCTCACTTCATTGTCAGAACTCATGAGTTAAATTTCATTATTAGCTCTAGTTTATAAACAAAGAATGGAAACTGAGAAGGCATACCATTTGACCAGTGGCATCACTAATAAATGGAGCTACTTTTTTTTAAAGTAACTCAAGGGCTTGAAAACTTAACAATACATTTTATTACATAAAATAGTAATACAGTATATAGGGAAATATACCAGGGTTTGTGCTTTATGCGACAATGTATCAAATTTATTTTTTGCAACTGCCTTAACTTAGAAGACAGATTGATAACTGGATTTGAGTGATACTGTGAAAGATGGAAGCTGTGCAATATAGTTGATAAAAAGAAAATAGTTTTTTCTTTGCTTTTTAAAGTATGGGCAATTGATCAGAGCCTTTTCAAGAAAAAGCAAAAATTGGGGAATATATTGCAGTAGGCAATTTTGAATCTTGTGTCTGTCTTTGAAAACTATACATATAAAATCACCAAGACAATATAAAGGAAAAAACAAACAAAATAGTTGGTTCCTTCTTAAAATTCTATGTTTCACAGTTTTCAATTAATTTTAATTTTTTTTTTTTTCCTGAGTAGATTTTGCAGATGTAGTTAGCTTGGATACATTATTCTGATTAAATTATAACTACATAGATGCTCACAGTGAGTAAACGACTTACCCAAAGACACACAGCCAGGAAGAACATAGCCTTAGATCAGTTCCTCGTAACAGTACTATGTAACAAGACACTACTTTGCATGAGTCCACAATTCAGTGCCTAAAAGAAGGTTAGATTTATATGTGAAATCAATAAGGCAAAATAATAACATCTGAGAAGTTAAAGTAGAAAATGTGGATAACCAGTAGAACGTGGAGAAAAACTGATTGTCTCTTTGACAATATCCACCTAGACGTGGATATTGGATTCATCTCACGGTTACAACTCACTTTGTTATCTTATATTTCTGGGAGACACAATGCTTTTTCAGGATGATTTTTACTCAATGACCAATTAAGGGCTGTCTATGAGGTGCTGTGGGGACATAGTTACACTCTATTTTTCTAGGAACAACTTTACAATACATCTTTTTGTTTTACAACACTGCAGTAGTTAAAAGCGCTGGCTTGTTGAACTCACATCCACCACCAAGTGTCCCTGGTCAACTTATAATAACTGTGCAAGCCTCAGTTTCCTTATTAGTAACATAAGTATAAAATCCCACTACCAGGGATTTTCTATGAGGGATAAATTGCATAATTTATATGAAATTATTAGCTTACAAAGGAAATATTTAATCAGTGGCAATTACTATTTTTTTCATTAGACCACAATCACAGTCTATAGAAGTCAGAGACATTTCTAACATGTTTCATCAAAGCTTCATTGAGTTCTAGGATATATCTAAAATCTTGCCTGCTGTGATATATCCCTATAGATAATGCAAAGGCAGAGCAAACTAAACTTCTTCAAAATTTCCCTCTAAACTTGCTATCCTGTCCTTCTTTAAATAAATGAATGACATCAATGTTAACCTGATTTTCCAAATCAGATGCTTGGTTGTAGCAAGGAATCCTTCATTTTCAACACGGTCAGAATCCAGTAAACAGTAGGCTCTGCCAACATGTTGATAAAATTCAAACTTGCTTCTCTTTCCTCCGTGCCTCCACCTTGGTTCGAGCGCTCACCGTTTCTTGCTGGAAGTATAGCAACATGTTCCATTTGACCATATTGTATTTAGTCTTATTTTCCTCCTAATTCCTCTCTACACTGCTTCCAAAATGATTTTTCTAAAATAAAAATTGGATAATGTCATCCTTTTTTTTTTCTTACTGAGCTTCGTAGAGCCAGCTGGATAAAATTTGGGTTTTTTAGCCTTGCATACAAAAATGTTGCTGATCTGGCTGATGTCCCCTCTCCAACATCATCTGTCTTCATGGTCTCTCTCTTTCATTCCACCACACTTTTTCATGATTCTTTGCCTTTGTTCAGTTTCTCCTTTTCTAAACTGGCAGACTCATCCTAATTCTCCAAGACTAAGCTCAAGCAGTACATCCTCATGGAAGCCTTCTTTGACCAGCCTCACCACTCCCTCCCCTTCCTCCTCTCCCAGTCCCTTGTAGGCATCCTCTTTAGAACTGATCACACATGTTGTCTGCATTTTGCCTCTACCAGTAGATTGTGAGTGACCAGTGAAAGCCAAGGATTATTCCTACTCGGATCGGAAAATTAATATCTGGGACCTAGTAAAGCATCAACACATATGTATTGAATAAAGGAATTAGTAGTCACAATTCCATTAGTTTGTTTTTATTCTAGTCTGTTTAGATAAATCCACTTTTTCCCTCTGTTCATTAATTATATATCTCTGATCAAATTTGGTAAATTGTATGTTCTGATATGGTCAATTGTGACTGTTATGCTATTGCCAGTATGTGTGTGTCCTTTTAAAATTTTATTGTGGCAAATTATAACATGTGGTTTATCATCATAACTAATTTTAAATACACAATTCAGTGACACTAATTACATTTACAATGTTGTGCTACCATCACCACCATCTGTTTCTAAAACTTGTTCATCACTTTAAATAGAAATTCAGTACCCATTAAGCAGTAATCTCTGTTCCTACCTCTAGTTCCTGCTAACTAATAATCTACTTTTGTTTCTATGCATCTGCTTATTCTAATACAAAAAAGGATCATACAATATTTGTTATTTTGTGTCTGACTTATTTCTTTTAGCATATTTTCAAGATTCATTCATATTTCAGCATGTATCAGAACTTCATTTCTGTTTATGGCTGAAGGATACATCATTGAAAATGGAGCTCTGGTGATGTAGTGCTTAAGGCATTTGACTGCTCACCAGAAGGCTGGCAGTTCAAACTCACCAGCCATTGCTTGGAAGGAAGATAGGGCAATTACTTTGGTAGTGATATCACTTCAAAAACCCAAGGAGGGGTTGCTATGAGTCAGATCCTACTACAAGGCAGTGAGTTTGGTTTTTTGGTTTTTAGTATTCTAAAAAAACATAGAATATAACTAGTGTTGGGGACTATGTGGGAAACTGAAATCCTTTCCCACTGCTGGTGAGAATGTAAAATAATCCAAAAGTTAAACGTAGATATAGAATTACTATATTGTTGTTGTTGTTGTTGTTGTTAGGTGCCATCGAGTCATCCCTGACTCATAGCAACCCTATGCACAGCAGAACAAAACACTGCCTGGTCCTGCGCCAGCCTCATGATCCTTACTATACCTGAGCCTGTCACTGCAGGCACTGTGTTTATCCACCTCGTTCAGGGCCTTCCTCTTCTTCATTGTCCCTTCACTTTACTAAGCCTGATATCCTTCTCCAGGGAATGGTTCCTTCTGAAAACATGACCAAAGTAGGTCAGATGCTTCTCATTTCCAAGAAGCATTCCCACTGCCCTTCTTCCAGGAAAGATTTATTAGTCCTTTAACAGATCATGGTACTCTTAGCATTCTTCTCCAACACAACACAAGCATTAACTCTTCAGTCTTTCTTATTCATTGTCCGCCTTTCACATACATAAGAGGCAATTGAAAATACCATGTATTGGATTAGGCTCACCTTAGTCTTCAAGGGGACATCTTTGCTCTTCATCACTTGGAAGAGGTTGTTTGCAGCAGATTTGCCCAGTGCAAAACATCATCTGATGTCTTGACTGTTGTTTCCCTTGGTGCTGATTGTAGAACCAAGTAATATGAAGTCCTTGACAACTTTAATCTTTTCTCCATTTATCGTGAAGCTGTTTATTGGACTTGTGAGGATTTTTGTTTTATTTATATTGAGATGTAATCAATACTGCAGACTGTAGTCTTTAATCTTCATCACTAAATGCTTCAAGTCATCCTCACTTTCAGCAAGCAGAGTTGTCTTGTCAGTGTATTGCAGGTTGTTAACAAGTGTTCCTTCAATCCTGATGACATGTTCTTCTTCATATAATTCAGCTTCTTGGAATATTTGCTCAGCATACAAGTTGAATAAGCATGGTGAAAGGATACAACCTTGACACACCCCCCTCTTGATTTTGAACCATGCAGTATCCCCTTGCTCTGTTAGAACAACAGCCTCCTGGTCTTTGTACAGGTTCCTCATGAGTACAATCAAGTGTTCTGGGATTCCCATTCTTCTCAATGTTATCCATAATTTGTTATGATCTGCACAATCAAATGATTTTGGATAGTCAATAAAATATAAGTAAACATCTTTCTGATATTCTTTACTTTCAGCTAAGATCCATCTGACATCAGCAACAATATCTTTCATTCCATGTCCTCTTCCAAATCCAACTTATATTTCTGGACGCTCTGTCAATATACGGCTGCGACCATTTTTGAATTATCTTCAGTAAGATTTTACTTGCATGCAATATTAATATTATTTGATAATTTCCACATTCTGTGGGATCACCTTTCTCTGGGATGGGTACAAATATGGATCTCTTCTGGTCAGTTGGCCAGATAGCTGTCTTTCAGACCTCTTGGCATAAACAAGTGAGTGCCTTCAGCTCATCATCTGTTTGCTGAAATATCTCAATGAGTATTTTATCAATTCCTGGAGCCTTGTTCTTCACCAATTCCTTCAGTGTACAAGTTCTTCCTTCAACACCATTGGTTCTTGATCATATGCCACCTCCTGAAATAGATGAACATGGACCAATTCTTTTTGGTACAGTGACTTTGTGTATTCCTTCCATCTTTTTTTGATGTTTCCTGCATCATTCAATATTTTGCCCATAGAGTCTTTCAATATTGCAACTTGAGGCTTAATGTTTTTCCTCAGTTCTTTCACCTTGAGAAATACTGACCATGTTCTTCCCTCTTGGTTTTCTATCTCCAGGTCTTTGAACGTTTCATTATTTAAGTGGCTTTGTCTGCTCAAGCTACTCTGAAACCTACTGTTCAGCTCTTTTATCTTGTCATTTCTTCCATTTGCTTTAGCTACTCTCCACGCAAGGGCAAGTTTCAGAGTCTCTTCTGACATCCATTTTGATCTTTTCTTCCTTTCTTGTCTTTTTAATGATCTCTTGCTATCTTCATAGGAGCCCTGGTAGCATAGTGTCTAAGGCATTTGACTGCTAACCAGAAGGCTGGTGGTTCAAAACCACCAGCCACTCCTCAGAAGGAAGATTAGAAAATCTACTTCTGTAGCAATACTTCCTTGGTAACCCGAGGAGTGGTCACTATGAGTTGGACCAGACTCGACAGCAGTGAGTTGGTTTTGGCTTTTGCTTTCTTCATGGATCATATTCTTGATATCATCCCACAATTCCTCTGGTTTTTGGTCATTGATGTTCAATGCATCAATTCTATTCTTTAAATGATCTCTAAATTCTGGAGGGATATTATCAAGGTGAAGTTTTTGTTCTTGTGGACTTGTTTTAGTTGTCTTCAACTTCAACTTGAACATGCATATGAATAGTTGATGGTCTGTTCCAAGCTCCATTCCTAGTCAGATAACCAAACAATAGAAAGCAAGGGCTCAAACAGATCCTTGTACAGTAGTGTTCATTGCAGCACTATACACAATAGCCAAAAGATGTAAACAACCCAAATGTCCATCAACAGATGATACATAAACAATTATTTTAAGAGTAATTAGTATACAGTGATTTTTAAGTTTTATTTCAGTACAATTTAATACAATAAGCCAGACATGTTTAAAGTGTGTCATTTGAAAATTTGTGACATATGTCTATACTTGTGAAACTATCACCATGATAAAGGTAATGCACATATCCATCACTCTCAAAAATTTCCTTGTGCACATTTGTAATCCATCTGTTTCACCTCTAACATCTCCACAGAATCACTGATCTGATTACTGTCACTTTGTATCAGTTAACATTTTCTAGAGCTCTGGTAGCGTAGTGCCTAAGGCACTTGACTGCTAACCAGAAGGCTAGTGGTTCAAACACACCAGCCACTCCTCAGAAGGAAGGTTGGGCAATCCTACTTCTGTAGTGATACCACCTCAGAAACTCAAGGAGGGGTCGCTATAAGTCAGGGCCAACTGGACGGCGCATAACAACAACAATATATAAATGGGATCATGCACACTTTTGTTTCTTTTTTGCATTCAGCTTAACTGTTTTGGGAGTTATTCGTGTTATTTTATATATCATTACCTCCTTACTTTTTCTGGCTGAGTTATATTTCATTGTATGGATGTACCACACTTTATCCATTCATCTGCTGGTGGATATTTAGTTTATTTCCAGTTTTTTGATTATTACAAAAAAAATCTCTCAGGACAATTTTTGCTTGAGTCCTTATATGCATACTCTCTTTTGGGGACTCAAATTGCACTTATATTAAGCTTCTTGCAGCAGTTGTCCCATAGTGCACTGAAGTTCTGTTTCTTTTTCTTCATTTTTTAAATATAGCTTATATTGCTATTTTAAAATCATCTAACATTTTCTGCTATGTTTAATGAGCTATTAATCCTATTCTGTGAAATTTTCCTTTCAGACATGGTAATTTCAGATATTCGGTTCTATCTGTCTCTGATAGATCTCTACTGATAATATTCTATTTTTCCTATAACTTCTTATACATATAGAATACTATTATAATAACGATTGATTTTTCTCTCTTTTATGATCTATCTCATTTTGGGGTCTTTTTTCTCTCCTTTTCATCCTCATTATTGGTCATATTTCCCTGCTTCTCTGTATGCTTGGCAATATTTGATAGGCTGCATGACATCATAAATCCTACCTAATTATGTGTTCATGAGGTACCTGTACATGGACCAAGAGCCTGTTGTTCAAACAGAACAAGGGGATACTGCATGGTTTAAAATCAAGAAGGGAGTGCATCAGGTTGTATTCAGTCACCACAGTTATTCAATCTGTATGTTGAGCATATAATCTGGGAAGCTGGACTATATGAAGAAGAATATGCTATCAGGATTGGGGGAAGAATCATTAATAAGCTGAAACATACAGTGACATAACCTTGCCTATCGATAGTGAAGATGACTCAAAGCACATACCGATGAAGATCAAAGACTACAATCTTTGGTATGGATTACACTTCAACATAAAGAAAACAAAAATCCTCACAAATGGACCAATAAGCAACATCATTATGAATGGAGAAAGACTGAAGTTGCCAGAGATTTTATTTTACTTGAATCCACAATCAGCATCCATGGAAGGAGTAGTCAATAAATCATATGTTGTATTGCACTGGGCAAAACTGCTGCAAGGGACCTCTTTAAAGTCTTAAAGAGCAAAGATGGTACTTTGAAGACTAAGGTGCACCTAACACAAGCTGTGGTATTTTCAATCGCCTCATATGCATATGAAAGCTGGACAGTGAATAAGGAAGACCTAAGAAGAGTTGATGCCTTTGAGTTGTGGTGCGGGCAAAGAATACTGAAAATACCATGGACTGCCAGAAGAATGAACAAATCTGTTCTGGAAAGACTGCAGCTGGAATGCTCCTTGGAAGTGAGAATAGTCAGTCTTCGTCTCACATACTCTGGTCTTGTTGTCAGAAGGCATCAGTCCCTGAAGAAGGATATGCTGCTTGATAAAGTGGATGGAGCAAAAAAGGGGAAGACCCTCAATGAGTTGCTGTGACACAGTGGCTGCAATGATGGGCTCAGTAAGCATTGTGTGGCTGGCACAGGACCGGGCAATGTTTTGTTATATTGCATGTAGGGTTGATGTGAGTCAGAGCCAACTGTATGGCAGCTAACAACAGCAACAATAATGTGCTAGTTATTTTGTATTCCTATAATTATTCTTGAAATTTTTTCTAGGACTCAACTTAATTACTGTGAAACAGTTTGATTGTTTGGGATATTGCTTTTAAGCTTTGCTAGATGGGATAGATTAAGATTAACGTTCACCCTGGGGAGAATTTGCTCCACCACTGGAGCAAAATATCTCTCAGAACTTAAGCAATTCCCTTGAATTATGAGGTTTTCTGCTCTGGCTGGTAGGAATAGGCATTATTTCTAGCCCTGTGTGATCACTAGGGATTATTCCCTCTAATTGTTTTGAGTGGTTCTTTCCCAGCCCTGTATAATGTCCTTAAGTACAGTGGTCAGTATTCAGCTGAATACCAGAGAGGAATAACTTGCAGACCTCAGGAGTTCTCTGTGCATCTCTTTTCTCTCTACTATTCAAAACTCTAGCCTGATCTCTCAGCTATATTTCCTCACTCCAGAGTCTTCAGTGCTCTGCCTACGTTTTCTCCCTCTGCACCAAGGATTGGAATCTCTCTTCAGGTAGTAAACTACAGGAGGTTTGGAGCTCATATTTACTTCCTTTCTTTCAGGTAATTATTTGATATGTATTATCATGACATCATTTGTTTTCTACATTGTATTTTTCTTGACAAAGGTTGCTTTCTATATTATACTTATCTATTTCTTCCACTTTTTAAAAAAAAATTTTTAGCTGTTTTAGGCAGATTAAGTCTGTTCACTCCTAAGAAGCAGAAGTCCACCTAATAACTTTTTTTATATGCTCATTAAAAACAACATTTTAAGTGCTTATAAAACTCACACACGTTTATTGTAGCATTATGCAAAATACCCCACACAAAGAGGAGAAATGAAAAATTACATATAATCTCCTCTCCCAGAAATAATGTTTCTAAAATATGTAGAAATATTATTTTTATAAATAACTGTGCTCATATCAGATTGTAATTTGCTTTATCATTTGATATCTGGAGTATATTTATATCATTCAATAATATCCTCAACTACGATTTTTAATAGTTCCATAGTAGTTCATTTAATGGATGTGCCAATATATTATGTACCATAATTGTGCAAAATTATCCATCATAATGTATTGAACCAATCACTTATCATTCAGCATTTATGTTGTCTCTAATTTTTCAGTTTTATAAGTAGTGCTATCATGATTATTCTGGTAGATAAATCATTTTTGCTATTCATTATAATTTTATTATGATAAATTCCTGGAGTAGAATTACAGGTTCAAGGGATGTGTGCATTTTAAAACCTTTAAATATTTATGGAAAAATGTCATATGTAAACAGGTATGAAATCTGTTTGTGAGATTACCTTTTTCCCTACATCTTAGCCTAGTGTAAGTACTGTTTATTTATTTTATTGGGATTCAGGTAAAAGCTTACAGAGCAAATTCATTTCCCATTCAACTGTTCATACACATTTCGGTTCATTATATTGATTGTAATCTTCACAGTGTAACAGCTATCTTCCCACTTCCTCCTTATAGTTATCTTTTCCCTGTGTCTTGCTTGCCTATGCATTCTTGCCCTCTGAGCTTTCTCCCTGCTCAAATGCTGACCATCTGATCTCTCATGGGTGATTGTTCTAAGGCCTGTACCTACCTGGTGTAATTGTTCACCTCATGGGCCTGTCTATTGTTGGGCTGGAAGTTAAGCCACAGGAATGACTTCAGTTTCAGGCCTGAGGGTGACTAGAGGCCATGGTTTCGGATGCTTCACTAATCTCTGTCAGAGCAGTTAGCCTGACCTTTTTTATGATTTTGAGTTTTGTTCCACATTTTTTCCCACTCTATCTGGAGTCACCTTTTAGTTTTACAAATGGTATCTTCTTGTTTTACATTCTAATAAATATTCCTGAATTTGTGTCATGGAACTGCTCCTGTCATCCCTAGTGTACCATGGCTTTCATTGTGCTTAGAATACCTTTGTGCTAGAGCTTAGAAAAATTGAGCAGCACATTTGAAATAGTTTTACTGGTTTTCTTCAAACCAGCTTCATCACCAACAAATTTTAATACCAATTTACCGTGCCTTGATCCCTGCTTCTATCCATCTTGACTCAGCTACATCTTTCCCCTCAACTCTCAGTTATTTTTTTCTAATATAAGTATTGGATTTATTGCAGATGTCCTTTTGTGGATCAGTGAAGAACTATCCCATAGTGTTTTCCAAGAGTTAAGGAAGCAGATTCCCACATCTTTCTCCTTCTGCTCATTGGTTTGAACCATGGCCTTTCAGTTAGAAGCCCAGTGATTAATTACTACTCCAACAAGGCTCCTTTTTATAGCCTGCAAAACCAAAGCCAAAAACAAATTGACTATCATTAACTCAATTCTGAATTATAGCTACCCTATATAGCTACCCTCCAGGCCACAGTAAAATTGCTCCATAGGTCTTGTGAGGCTGTAAACCTTCCCAAAAGCAGACTGCCATAACTTTCTTCCTGCAGAGAGGCTGGTGGGTTCCAGTTGCCCACATTTTGGTTAGCAGCTTAGCTGTTTTAACCACTGCACCACCAGTGCTCCTGCTTTTATAGTATTAAGTCCTGTTTGTTTGTTTTTTCTATTTTATACTGCCAGATACCCAATATTTTCTACTTTATTAGTAAACAACCTACTTAGGCTCTAGAGAAGTGATTCTGAAATACAACTGCAAATTCAAAATCAATAAACATCATATCAAATGATGTTGTTTTTATGTGCCATCAAGTCGGACCCAACTCATAGCGACTCCTCCTTGGGTTTCCGAGGCAGTATCACTATGGAAGTAGATTGCCCCATCGTCCTTCCGAGGAGTGGCTGGTGAGTTTGAACTGCCAGCCTTCTGGTTAGCAGTCAAGTGCCTTAGGCACTACGCTACCAGAGCTCCCATATCAAAGGATAGGAGATATTCATTCTTCTTGTCTTTAGTCTCAGAAGCAACCTGGAATTGATCCAAGATATTAGCTACATGAGACAAATATGGCAACACAAACAAAACTAAACTACATAAATATAGATTATCCTGTTCAAACTATATAGTAATAGTAAACAGAGCAAAAAATTAAAAAAAAAAAGGTCTCAGATTGTGGACAAAATCTTATTCAACTTTTTCTTTTTCATGTGGACCAAGATGTATTACAGAAACTTACCTTGTTTTCAACACTGTTGGTCCTTAGGTTGGATCTTTTGCCTTCCTTCCTCCTTTTATCGACAAATCACTGAATGCTATGTGAAGCCATTTCATGATAAATGATAAAATGATACTATTTCATGTTTTTCAAGCAGCTTATTGTTCCTGGTTTTGATGTTTATCTTTTGGTTAAAAATAATTTGTGGATGATTCTATCACTTTTTCCTTTTCATTTGGCATCCTCCTACATTGCTTCTCTAAAGAATATTCTTTACAGTATCAGACTATCAGTTCTACTATCTCCCTAAGGTTCAAGTTTGTCCTTATATCAAGATCCTAGACTCCTGTAGGTAGTTAAGTATTACAGGCTTATATGTGACACAAGGGTATATACATAGAGTTTAGTCCTTAGAAGTTCTTGAATTCAAAATTTCCATAAGTTGTTTTATGTCACATTACATTTGTGGTTCAGTGGCATAATTCTCGCCTTCCATGCATACCAGGGTTCAACTTCTAACCAATACACTTCATGTAGTCACTACCCATCTGTCAATGGAGGCTGGTATGTTTCCAAGATGAGGAACAGGTTTCATTGGAGCTTGCAGACAAAGACAGACTAGGGAAAAAGGCCCGGCAATGTACTTCTGAAAATCAACCAATAAAAACCTATGTGCTACAAATATATCCATTAGTATTAAAGCATATGGGGGGCAAAGTTTTGAAAACTTCTTAACCATAGCCAAACACTTGGAGGGAATGAGTCACTGGGCTCAGGACTACCGCCTCTGGGGACATCAAGGTCAATTAGCACAACATAGTCTCAAAAGACAATGTTCTGCATTCTACTTTGGTGAGTAGTGATTGGGGTCTTAAAAGCTTGTGAGCAGCCATCTAAGTGCAACTATTGGTCTCTCCCTGTCCAGAGCAAAGAAGAGAGGAGAAAATCAAAGATGCATGGAAACAAATAGTCCAAAAGACTAATGAACTATGTTATTCAAAGCCTCCACAACCTTGAGACCAAAAGAAGCAGATGGTACACAACCACCACTACCAACTGCTCTAAAAGGGGTCATCCTAGAAGGTCCTGGACAGATTGAGAGGGAAAATGTGGAAAAAAACTCAAAATCATAAAAATGACCAGATCTTCTTGTCATGGAGAGACTGGTGGAACTCTCAAGACCATGGCCTTTAGTTACCCTTCAAGCCTGGAACTGAATTCAACCTGTGGCTCAACTTGCAGCTAAAAAAACAGACAGTGCTATAACGTGAACAATAACATCAGGGAGGCATGCACTCCTTTGTACTAAAAATCATATGAGATCAAAATGTGCCTGTAGACAAAGTTCAGAAGGCAGGAAGGGATAGGAAAGAAGGACAAAGGAAATGGGGAACATAGGAAAGAAGTGGGATGAGTGATGTTACATTGCGGGGATTGCAACCAATGTTGTGAAAAAAAATAGTTAACGAATTATTAGGTGGAAAACTAATTTGGTCTCTAAACTTTCATCCAAATCACAATAAAAACGTTCAAAAAAAAAAAAAAAAAAACCAAAGCAAACAACTTATTGACCATAGTGGTATGATCTGCAACTGATTGTAGGAATGGTACAGGACTGGGCAGCATTTCATTTTGCTGTGCTTGAAGTCAGTAAGAATATTTGACTGCTAACCAGAAGACCAGAGGTGCTAACCCACCAGCCACTCCTCAGAAGGAAGGCTGGACAATCTACTTCCATAGTGATATCACCTCTGAATCTGAAACCCAAGTAGGGAGTTGCTGTGAGTCGGATCCAACTCCACAGCAATGAGGTGCTTTTTTTTTATTTTTATTTTTTCCTAAAGTAATATGGCCTTGACCTTGTTTCTTGAGAAATACCTCTAAACTCTGTGGTTTTCTCAATAACTGAGGTACCACTGTTAATCTAAACATCGAAGGATTTGTGGTAATGAAAGGTGGATGGTCAGATCTGATTAACACCTGATAGGAACTCACCTCAGAAAGAATGAGTTTTCCTATTATGCATACTCAATAGGAGCTCAATCATGATTAACCTGCATTGTGCAAATATTTTCTGAGTAGGTAATTACATTATATACAAGTTATGTTATGAAAACTACTTGTATTTGAGAAATACTGGTGTTTGACTGCTAACCTGAAGGCTGATGGGTTCAAACTCTCCAGCCACTCCTCAGACTGGGCAATCTACTTCCATAGAGATACTGCCTTGGAAACCCAAGGAGGGGTCGCTATGAGTTGAATCGACTGGACAGCAGTGAGTTTGGTTTTTTTTTTGGTTTTAAGTTAAATAATGTTTGTTTGCTTATTTCTTTGTTCTGTATTTTTCAGAGAAGAATTGTAATTACAACCACTTATTTCCAACTATTATGGAATTTATTTATCTACTAGCCAAAATAAAAAGAGCTCTGGTGACTCATGGTTAAGCACTCAGCTGTTAACTGAAAGGTCAGTGATTTGAACCTACCAGCCACTCTTTGAATGAAAGCTGTGGTAGTCTACTTTTATAAAGGTTTACAGCCTTGGAAGCTCTAAGGGGTTGTTCTAATCTATTCTATACGGTAAATATGAGTCCAAATTAATTGGAATACAATGGGTTTCATTTTTATTTTTAATTTGTAGCTAAAATAAATAGTAGGGAAAAAGATAATACCATTTAGTAAGAAAGTAAATAATTACAACTTCATGATAAAGCAATGATTATGTATGTATGTGATGTGTGAGGCACTTACTGTAAATATCAATGTTTTCCACCAAACTCAATTTTGTGAAACTGTTCTTTACACAAAAGGTTCGAAGATTTTGCAAATGCAAAATGTTACACCCCCGCCCCCATCAACAGCAATAGAATTTATGGTCAATGAAACTGCAATGTAGTACTAAAAAAATATTTGAGAACCAGTGTCATAAATTCAAGCAAGGATTGAGAAAGAGACCTATAAAATTATGGATTAGGTCAGTATGACCAATCTACTTTGCATTTCTATAGTAGAAAATTAGAGAATGCTAAATGAAATAAAGGCTGCATCATTGAAACAGATGAAAGGAGTTTTTTTTTTTTTTTTTTTCTCACAGAAAATTCTGTAATTAACCTATGGGACTCTATGTGATTATAAATAATGGCAGTAAATTACCGAGAATGATTCAAAATAAGACACATGGAAACTAGTATCTGAGTTGTTCCTAAATGAAAAGAAAGCTGATATGCAATAAGTTGACCAGCTTAGGTCAGGAATGATATTTCTTGTCATCCTTTTTTATATGTTATAATCTTGTACAATTAGGATGCCAACCCTTTTCAAGGCTCAAGTTGTATGGAAATGAAATACTGTACAGAGAGGCCTTTGTCAATTTTTAATACATACATCAAAGAAACCATTAGCTTTAAGAAAATTCCCAACAGGAAGAGTTTTCAATCCTGTAGGATAATGCAGAAAATACAATCTCAGTCTTAGAATTTTTTTTTCTTTTTTTTTTTATTAGGATTTGGGTGAAGATTTACAGAG
>NW_006921794.1:5679939-5695246 GCF_000298275.1 Orycteropus afer afer
TCACGCAAATTCTTCTGCTAGTTGGGGTTTAGTCCAATTCTGCATCCTTTCCTTCAAGGCTCAGGGGTCCAAGATTATCTTCTGTGTCTGTGGTAATTGGTTTCCCTTTTCTTTGTTGAAGAGGGTCTGTGCAATCCTTCTGCCTAGTCGGCCATCTTGCCCCACCTCTTTTTTTTCTTTTAATAAGTGACAAAAGGTGAGAATCTTTAAAAGATTTTACTCCATATCCAAGAAAAATACAGTTCAGAGATGAAAAGATCCCTTCTCTGATATCTTTCTAGATTTGGTGGCTATCATCATGTTGGATGCCATAGGAGCTGAACTACTTAAAGCTCACTTTTTTTTTTCCTAAATGTTATTTATTTTGTTGTTTCTGTTGAGAATATCCAGAGGAAAACATACAGCAATTCAACAGTTTTGACAAGTACAATTTAATAACATTGATTACCTACTTGAGGTTGTGCAATTATTCTCACCTTCTTTCTGAGTTGTTCCTCCCACATTAACATAAACTCCCTGTCCCCAGGTTCCTATGGGTTTGAACCGCCAGCCTTCTGGTTAGCAGTCAAATGCCTTAGGCACTATGCCACCAGAGCTCCCTCATATAATTTAAAGCATATTTTTCACTTTTTATTGTGATTTAGGTGAAAGCTTACAGAGCCAAACAGTTTTCCATTCAACAGTCCATACATATTTTGTTTCATGACATTGATTGCAATCCCCACAATGTATGCACACACTTCTCACTAATATGATACTTTCCAGAGTATTTGGTAGTGGTAATTGGCACCATATAGTTCTTCTCATCTCAGGGTCATGAAGGCTGTGGTTCTTGTGGTCCGTTAATTACTTGGACTAATTGTTTCCATGAGCCATTGATTTTCCTCACTCTTCTGAGCTCCAGAATGGGAGAGACAAATAGTTGCACTTAGATGACTGCTTACAATCTTTCAAGACCCCAGTCACTACCCAGCGCAGCAGGATGCACATTATCTTTGTGGAATATGTTGTGCCAAATATGTTGATGCTACATGAGACTATGGTCCTGAACCTGAGGCTCAGTGACTCCTTCCCTCAAGGTGTTTGGTTATGGCTAAGAAGTTTCCATAACTTAACCTCATGCTTGCTGTACTATATTCATGTATCTACTTACAGCATATGCAAATTCATATGTAGAAATATCATATGTCAAACCTCTATGTGTGTGTGTATGTGTGTAGTCTCATTCATCTTCCCACATCTGTACAGCTTGTGTGTCTATCTATGTATACACTCCTAGATTATTGTTACAGTTATTATAGTATTGTATATGTAATAGTATTTACCTCTTTTTCCTTTAACTCTTAGGCTCACCCAGTGTCTTCCTTTGCCTTGATGATTTTCTGATGACTTCCCCCTTATTGTATATTGCCTTTCCCTTCATCTAAGTTAGTATGTGTCTAATGTAAACACAATGCACTGCCCTCAAATTAGATCCCACTCATAGTGACCGCTCCTTGAGTTTCTGAGGCAGTATTTCTACGGAAGTAGATTGACCAATCTTCCTTCTGAGGAGTGGCCGGTGAGTTTGAACCACCAGCCTTCTGGCTAGCAGTCAGATGCCTTAGGCACTATGTCTAGCCTCTAGTTATTGGTGTACCAACCTTTCCCCTCCCATCCCTGGTAACCATCAAAAATTATGTCTTTCTGTGTGGAAACATTTTCTTGAGTTTTTATACACTATAAAAACTATATGTATCTCATATATTACTTGTCCTTTTGTGATTGACTAATTTTGCTCAGCATAATTTCTTCCAGTCCCATCAATATCATGAAGTGTTTCTCAGATTTTTCATCATTCTTAAAAGCTATGTAGTATTCCATTGTGTGTATATACTATGCTTATCTATTCCTCCATTGATGGGCATTTTGGTTGTTTCCATCTTTTTTGCTACTGTGAACGGTGCTGTGATGAACACGGATGTGCATTTATCTTTTCAGATCATCACTCCTATTTCTCTAGGATATATACCTAGCAGTGGGATTGCTGAATCATATAATATTTGTATTTTCATTTTTTTATGAAAGTGCCATACCATTTTCCAGAGTGGTTTAAGAACATTTCAATCCACCAGCAGTGTATGAGTATACCAGTCTCTTCACACCCTAGCCAGCCTTTATTGTTTTCTGTTTTTTGGAACTTTGCTATTAATACTTGAGTGAGATGTTATATCATTGTTGTTTTGATTTGCATCTCTCTAGTGGCTAATATCATGGGCATTTCTTCATATGTGTCTTGGCTGCCTAAATATCTTCTTTGGTGAAGTGTCTCTTCATGTCCTGTGACCAATTTTTAATTGAATTGTTTATCTTTTTGCTGTTAAGGTGAAGCTTTCTACAAATTTTAAAGATTAGTTCCTTGTCTGATATGTCATTGACAATTTTCCCCCCCACGCTGTAGCTTCCCTTTTTACTCTTTTGGTGAAATTTTTTGATGTGTCAAGTATTTAATTTTTAGGACATCCCATTCAATTAGTTAGTCTTTTGTTGTTAGCCCATTTTTAGTTATGGTTGATAAAGTATTTGTGCATACACTAAGTCCTAAGTTTTCCCTTATTTTTTTCTTTGATGATCTTTAGAGTTTTAGGTTTTACATTTAGGTTTTGATACATTTTGAATTAGATTTTGTACATGGTGTGAAGTGTGGATTCTCTTTCATTTTTCAGCAAATGGATATCCAATTTCACCAACATCATTTGTTAAAGCAACTATGTCTTCCCCATTTAATGTGTTTCAGCCTATTGTCAATGATCAGCTGTCCATAGTTGGATGTATTTACTTCTGGATTCTCATTTATGTTCCTTTGGTCTATGTGTCTGTCATTGTACAAGTACTAGGCTGTTTTGACTATTGTAGCTGTGTAGTTGATTGTGAGATAAAGAAGTATGTGGTCTCCTATTTTGTTCTTCTCCTTTAATAGTGCTTTCCTTATATGAGGTCTTTTTATTTTCTATATGAACTTGGTGATTACTTGTTCCATCTCTTTAAGAAATGATGATGGAATCTGGATCAGGAACGCATTATATGTATAGATTGCTTTGGAGTGTATTGACATTTTCACAATGTTAAGTCTTCCTATCCATGAGCATGGTATGGTCTTACATTTATGTGTATCTCCTTTGGTTTCTTGTATTAGTAGTTTTTAGTTTTCTTTTTATAGGTCTTTTGTATCTCTTGTTAGATTTATTCCTATGTATTTCACCTTTGAGGTAGCTATTGTAAATGGTGGTATTTACCTGATTTCATTTTCAGAGTTCTCTTTGTGAGTGTAAAGGAATTTGCCTGATTTTTGTATGTTGCTCTTGTACTCTTTGCTGAATCCTTGTATTAGCTCTATTTTTGTTGTTGTTGTAATTGAATCTCTTTATATGTAAAGGAGTATTGTTGTTGTTGTTGTTGTTATGTGCCATCGAGTCGGCCCCGACTCATAGCGACCCCTCCTTGGGTTTCCGAGGCAGTATCACTACGGAAGTAGGATTGCCCAACCTTCCTTCCGAGGAGTGGCTGGTGGGTTTGAACCGCCAGCCTTCTGGTTAGCAGTCAAGTGCTTTAGCCACTATGCTACCAGAGCTCCTGTAAAGGAGTTATCACCACTCCTATTCAATATTGTATTGGAAATCCTAGCCAAAACAGTAAGGCAAGAAAGGGAAGTAAGACGCAACTAATCTGACAAAGAAGTAAAACTATCTTTATTTATAGATGGTAAAGGAGTATATCATCTGTAAATAAAGATAGTTTTACTTCTTTGTCAGATTAGTTGCCTCTTACTTCCCTTTCTTGCCTTACTGTTTTGGCTAGGATTTCCAATACAATATTGAATAGGAGTGGTGATAACAGACATATTTGTCTGGTTCCCATTTGCAAGGGGAATGCTTTCAGTCTCTCTCCATTGAGACTCATGTTGGGTATTGGTTTTGTATATATGCCCTTGTTGTTGTTGTTGTTATGTGACATTGAGTTGGCCCTGACTCATAGGACCCCTCCTTAGGTCTCCAAGGTGGTATCACTATGGAAGTAGATTCCCCAACCTTCCTTCCAAGGAGTGGCTGATGGGTTTGAACCACCACCCTTCTGGTTAGCAGTGAAGTGCTTTAGGCACTACCCTACCAGAGCTCCTTATATATGCCCTTAATTACATTGAAATATTTATTTTCTATTCCTATTTTTTTGAGCATTTTTTATCAGGAATGGGTGCTGTATTTTCTCATATGCCTTTTAAGTATCAATGCATATAATCATATGATTATTTTCATTTAAATGGTGGAGTACATTGATTTTTTATTTTTTTAATTTTTCTAATGTTGACCCATCCTTGCATAGCTGATAAGAATTCTACTTAGTCATGGTGTATTATTTATTATTATTATTATTATGATCTTGGATTCTCTTGGCTAAGATATTGTTGAGAATTTTTTTCATCTATGTACATGAATGATATTGGTCTATAATTTTCTAGTGGTATCTTTGCCTGGTTTAGTTATCAGGGTTATGCTCACTTCACAGAATGAATTCGGAAGTATTCTATACTTTTCTATGTTCTGGAATAATTTGAGTAGAATTTGAATCAGATCTTGGAATGTTTGGTAGTATTTGTCAATTAAGCTGTTTGGGCCAGGCTTGTTTTTATTGGTTGTTCTTTCATGACCCCCTTAACATTTTTTTTTTTCTTTTGTAACAGTTCTGTTGGAATTTTCTACCTCAGTATGTGTTATTTTACATAAGTAGTGTTTTCCTAAAAATGTGTCCATTTCTCTCAGATTTTCAAATTTGGTGGAGTACTGTTCTTCATAATATCTTTTATTCTTTTTAATCTCAGTTGGTTCTGTTGTGAGGTTGCTCATTTCATTTCTTATTTGTGTTATTAATATATTCTTCTATTTTACCTTTTTTAGTTTGGCCTGTAGTTATTAAACCTTTCAAAGAACGAACTCCCAGTCTTGTTGATTCTTTCTATTGTTTTTCTGCTTTCTTTTTATTTTGGTTTGAATATTTATTATTTCCTTTCTTCTCATGATTGTATGCTTTTTTTTGCTGTTTTTTTTCTAATTGCTGGAAAAATTGGGTTAAGGTATAGATTATGTTTACTTCTTCATTTTTGATGTGTGTGTTTATTGCTATAAATTGACCTCTGACCACTGCTTTTGCTGTGTTCCAAAGGTTTGGTATGTTGTCTTTTCATTCTCATTTGACTCAAGGAATTTTTTAAAATTCATTTCTATTACCCAGTAGTTTTTAAGCAGGATGTCATTCATTTTTCATGTATTTGACTTTTTTTTCTTGCCTTTTCTGTTGTTGATTTCTAATGTTACAGCGTTATGATCTGAGAAGATGCTTTGTAGTGCTTCAATGTATTAAAATTTATTGAGGTTTTTTTTGTGGCCTAATATTGTCTGTTTTGGAGAATATTCCATGTGCACTGGAAAAGAATGTATGTTGTACTGTTGTTGGGTTGAGTGCTATGTATATGTATATAAGTTCAACTTGGCTGATTATGTTTCTTAGCTCTTCTGTGTTGTGGTAGTTACGGTTGTTGTCAACTTGGCTGGGCCTGGTTGAGTGCCTGGGCGGGTGAATGTAGTTATTCCCCATGGTGAGATTGATAATTACCTTCACAGTGGAATCTACTAGAGCAGCTGAGTAGCTGCTTTAGTGATATGAGCTGCTTCTAGTATATAAGAAGCAACTTTGAGGAAGGTCTCCAGTTGATGGTATGCTTGATCCCTGCATGCAGACAAGTCATTATTCAACAGCCTGCCATGTTGCCCTGCCAATTATGGAACTTTTAATGGACTTAAATTAATGTCCTGTCTTGTGGTTTGGTAACATTGGGCCTTTTTGCTTGTCAACCTTGGGCTTGTCAGCCTCAGCAGCCAGCAGCTGCCTGAGTGAAGAAAGCCTTCAGCTTCAGTGGGCCAGGAGCAAGAGGCAGAGCTAAAGCTGAACCAAGGTTGAGGGACTTTCATCCAGCCTGTAGAGCCTGGTACCTGGAACTCAAACTTCTAACCTCCAAAATTGTAGGAGAATAAACTCCTGTTTGTTAAAGCCATCCTATTTGTAGTATTTCTATTAGAGAGACACTAGGTAACAAAAACATGTTCTTTGTTGAGTTCCTTTCTGTTCCTCTATCCTTGATCAAAAGTGGTTCATTAAAGTCTCCTATAATTCATGTGCAGTTGCGTATGTCTGTTTTCAATTGTGCTTAAACTGGACTTATATATTTCGGGGCTCTTTTACTGGGTGTGTAGATAATAATTATAGCTATATTCTCTTGTTTGATTAAATTTTTAATCATTATATAATGTCATTCCTTGTCTATTCTGATGAATTTTCCCCTAGTGTCTATTTTATCAGAAATTAATATTGCCACTATGCTCTTTTTTGATTGCCATTTGCTTGATAATGTTTGTCCAATCTCTTATTTGTAGTTTATTTTTGTCTTTGTGTCTAAGGTATGTCTCTTGTAGACAGCACATTAATGGATCATGTTTTCTTATCCAATCTGCTACTCTTTGTCTCTTGATTGGAGTATTTAATCCATTTACATTTAGTGAAATTATCAATACCAAACCAAAAAGAAAAAAAAAAAAAGTCACTGCTGTTGAGTCGATTCAACTCATAGTGACCCTTCCTTGGGTTTCTGAAGTGGTATCTCTCTCTGGAAATAGATTGCCCAATCTTCCTTCGGAGGAGAGGCTGATGGGTTTGAACCACCAGCTTTCTGGTTAGCAGTCAAATGCCTTAGGCACTATGCCACCAGAGCTCCTGTAGTTATCAATGGATACAAATACATTGCTTTCATTTTGCTGTGATTTAATTGTGTGTGTGTGTGTGTGTGTGTGTGGTACTAGTGATTTCTTTATTCTATATATTTTTCTGTTCTGAGTTCATTTTGTTTATGGATCTTTTTATCCTCTCCTTCACTGCTGTTGTTTTATTGTTCTTGATTTTCCTCTTATTTTTTATTTTGATAAGGTTTATTTGAGGTAACAATGTATTTTATTATTCTATTTCTAAGTTTCACATAGTCCCTTCAATCTTGATATCATCTTGTTTCTCCTTTCTTTGGAAGTTGTGTAACTACCTCATTTGTTCCTTCTTTATGCTTTGTAGTTGTTCTCATTCACAAATAGACATCTCTAGTTTCAATTTTCAGTCTTGAAGGTTTCTCTTACTTTGGATTCTTCTATATCTGTGCTGTTTTCCAGGTGATACTATCGTGTTGTTTTCTGCCATTGTTGTTCTCTTTCAGAAGAAATCCCTTTAGTGTTTCTTGTAAGGTTGGTCTGGTTTTCACAAATTCTCTTACTTCCTTTTTATTTGAAAATGACCTAATTTTGCCTTTGTGTCTGAGGAGAATTTTTCTGGGTATATAATTATTGTCTGTTCCCCCCCTCAAAGCTTGTAAATATGCCATCCTATTGCCTTCTTAGGAGCTCTGGTAGCATAGTGGCTAAAGCACTTGACTGCTAACCAGAAGGCTGGCAGTTCAAACCCACCAGCCACTCCTCGGAAGGAAGGTTGGGCAATCCTACTTCCGTAGTGATACTGCCTCGGAAACCCAAGGAGGGGTCGCTATGAGTCGGGGCCGACTCGACGGCACATAACAACAACAACAACAACATTGCCTTCTTGCCTGCATGGTTTCTGCTGATAAATCTGAGTTAGGGCTACTGACTCTCCCTTGTAGGTAACTTTTCATTTTTCCTAAGCTGCTTTCAAGATCCTTTCTTTGTCTTTGCTTTTGAAAAAATTGCATGTGATATATCTAGATGAATTTCTTTTGGAGTCTATCTTATTTTGGGGTTCAATGAAATTCTTGAATGCTTATCTTCTCATCTTTCATCATGTTAGGGAAGTTTTCTTCCAATCAATCTTCAACAATTATCTCAATGGTATTTCCTTGGGTATCATCTTGTTTTGCAATTCTGATCACATTTAATTTATTCCTCTTTGTGGTGTCCCATATAATTCTTAGGCTTTCTGCATTTTTTGTGTGTGTATGTGTGTTGTTCTTTTCTCTTCTTGTTCCTCTAACACATTAGTATTGTGAAATTTGTCTTAAATTTCACTAATTCTTTCTTTCATTGATTCATTTCTACTTCGTTTTCCTTCCAATTATATCTATTTCTGAAATCTTAGTATTAATCTTGTACATTTCTATTTTCTGTTTTTACATGCTTTCTAAGCTTCCATCTATTACACTTATTTTGTCAATTTGTTCTTGTATTGCTTTCCTGAAATTTTATAGAATTTTGTCTTTGTTTTCCTTAATTTTTTTCTATTTTCTTCTACCTTTCTCTCAATCTGTGAAAGGTATCTAGCTATAATCCTTTTGAATTCCTCATCAGGTAGTTCTATTACCATTTCTTTTCAGGGAGGTTTTCTGGCTCTGTATTTTGGTCATTTGTTTGAGCAACAGATTCTTTCTTTCTTTTTTTTTTTTTCCTGTGGACTGAGATTGTCTGTTGTTTTTGAGACATTGCAGTGCTGTTATATTTGCTTTTAGTTGATGAGTGTATGTTTGTGTGTTTCACTCAGGCTTTTATTTGCTATTTTATATTTATATATGCAAATATTCAGGGAGGGAATGCTACTCTGCTCACTAGTTTGGCTATACTTGGTGCTCACCATATGTTCTTAGTAGGTGTGATAGAGGATGGCATTATGTGGGCTGTTCTCTGTCAACATAGAGCAGTGGAGGGCAGACTGGGCTGGTGTTTTCCACTGTTCATCATCAACTAAGTGGTGAAGGAGTAGGTGGGGCTGCAAGAGATGCAGGTGTGGCTAGGTAGTGGAAGTGGATGCAGCCTACTTAGTGTGACAAAACAGAGGGAAAAAACATAGAATAAAATAATGAAGTATAAAAGGAAAGTAAAAATTAAAAATAAGCATGGAAAAATGTGGGAAGGAAAGAAACAAAAGAGAGAGAAGAAAAGGACAGAAAAAAAAAAAAAACCTAAGAAGTGAAAAAAAAAAAAGCAAAGGAGTAGCGATAAAGAAGAAAAACAAAGAAAAAGAAAAAGTAAAAGCAAAAAAAAAAAAGAATGAATAAAAAAGAATTTTAAAAAAAAGGGAAGGTAAAGAAAAGAAGAAAAAAAAAAAAGGAGAATGCTGGGGAGCAGGGTGCATAGTTGACATTTTGCCAGCTGAGGAAGCAGCAGATGACTGTACACCTGATCTGCTTCAGCCTGCTCTGCCGGCTGAGGAAGCTTCAAGTGGGTGATGCACTTGGTCCAGGACACCACTTTGTGCCTGCTTTTAAAAGTAGCTGGAGACAGTGTCCAATGTCAGAAAGCAATTCTGCCAGCCTAAGAGACAGCATGGAACCTGGTCCAGAAAAGCATTTCTGTCAACCAAGAAGATGGCTGAGGGCATAGCTTCTGGTCCAGAATGACTTGTTCTGCTTCCCAAAGAGGCAAAGAGAATGTGTCTCCAAATGCAGGGGTGGCATTTCTGCTGTACTAGGATCTGCTGGGATCAGGGAATCCAACACAGGCAGGTGTTTCTGTTGGCCTAAGAGACAAATGGTGGCAGAGTGCCCACTCCCTGACCCAGATAGGAGGAGTGCGTGTGGCTCCAAACACAGGGGTACCATTCACATGGCATCCAATCTGTGAAAGTTCACCTCTGACCTCAGGTAGGGCAGAGGCATCGTGAGGAAGTGTCACTGGCCACCAGGTGGGTGGGCAGTGGGGACTGGCCACATTCTGCTCACCAGGCTTATGTGGGGAATGACAGGACTATTGTGCTTTTCTGGTTACCAACCACTGGTGTGGATACCAGTGACAGCCTAGGTGAGTGGAGCTGATTATCATGTTCCTTCCCTGATTGAAATGCTATTTACAAAAATATAAAATGGCCATGCTGTGTTAGGCCAGCTGCCAAATTGCAGCTCTCTTTATCTCCTTGTTCACTGTTTTTGTTCAGTTTCTTCTTCTAGTCAATATTTGATCTATTTCATTATCCTTTCTTGAAAGGTAGGCATTCCAGGACCATCATCTGTATCTTTTCACCTGGTTTATCAGGTCATTGTTGTAGAAGGTATGGGTGGCTTGTCTGCCTAGTGTACCATCTTGTTGGAAGTCAAAAACCTACATTTTTTTAAAAACAGTTTCTTTCATGTCCAGGAAAAGATCTGTATTTTCTTGTCAAAAGAAGTTTAATTATATTAAAAAGAAAAAATAAAATATGTACCTGTGTTTATCTGCTGATTTCAGGGTCAGAATTTAATGCTTTCAAAAGCATTTTTTTTTTTTTTTTTTTTTTGTAAACCTTCTATGTATTATACTTTGTGCTATGCCTTAATGCTATCATATTGAACAAGATAGAGTCTGTCCATATCTTCAGGAAATGTATAAAATAAGGTATTAAAACCATGCCAAAATATTATGACAGAAAATATATATTGTGATATGAGAAAATAGGAACTCTTATACTTAAAGGGTCTGAGGGTAAAAAAAAGCAGTGTTATTTTGTTAAGTTTGATATTTCTATATTTTTACCAGTTACAAGTTTCCATTGAGTTGACTCCCACTCATGTTGACCCAATGTATGTTACAGTAGAGTAGAACTATGCTCAGTACTTTCAATCACTGATTTTTTGGAAGTAGATTGCAAACCGTTTCTTCCAAGGTGCCTTTAGGTGGACTCAAACCTCAATCTAACCTTTCAGTTAGCAGCCAAGCACATTAACCATGTGCACAAAAATAGTGCCATTTCTAGTTCTCTCCATAGTGAATCTCATCCAAATTTGTACAGGAATGACGTTGTTGTTGTTGCTGGATGTAGTCAAGTCAGTTTTCAACTCATAGCAACTCCGTGTGACAGAGTAAAATTACCCCAGAGGGCTTTCTGGGAGGAACGGTATTGCAATTTTTTTTTTTTTTTTAAAGCTGTAAAAAAGTGGAAATAATGATCTCTCCATTAAATGGGAGTGGGATGTACAAACTCTGGTTCAATCATACAAAAGAATGATATATAGCTGATAAAAGAATGAACTAGATCTATATTTATCAAGGTGGAAATAAACTACTGAAGTATACACAAAATGTGAGTGTGTGTGCATATGCACTGCTGTTGAGTGGGATCCAACTCATAGCCACACCTCCTTGAGTTTCTGAGTCAGTATCACTATGGAAGTAGATTGCCCAATCTTCCTTCTGAGGAGTGGCTGGTGGGTTTGAACCACTAGCCTTCTGATTAGCAGTTAAATGCCTTAGGCACTATGCCACCAGAACTCCTATACAAAATGTCATACTACCTAAATAGAAATTTTTAAAAAAAATAAGTCTTTATGTTAAGCACACAACCATTAGGCAAAAGTTGGGTGGTTCAAACTCACCCAGAAGCTCCTCAGAAGACAGAACTAGCCATTTACTTAGGAAATATCACAACAGTGAAAATGCTGTATAGCAGTTCTACTCTGCCCACATGGGTTGTCATGAGTTGTAATCAACTCCACAGCAATTAATAACAACAAAGCAATATGAATAAATGCATATAGGATAAAATTATCAAATGTGAGTTGAAATCCTACAGAGCAACTACAGATTAGTGACCATATCAGAAGAGAATTTGAAAGACAAAGGATGAGGGGAAATGGCCTTAAGCTGTAACATTTTATTTATTTATTTTTAAATAGTCATCCGAAGCAAATATTACAAAATACTAACATTTCTCCAATTGAGTAATGGGGACATGTTCATATTTAGAATACTTCTGATAGTTTTAAAAATATAAATTAATATAAAGCCTAAGTCAAAAAGAAGAATCATTATTAATTTTGATAGTTTCTAAAGCATGGGAAATAAATGATATATGTTTTTATGTCTCCCAAAACTACTTTCTACACATAGAATTTGGTTATTCTAATGAGTAAGCAATTAGGTGATCTCTATCAGCTAAGGAGCTCTGATAGCATAGTGCCTAAGGCACTTGACTGCTAACCAGAAGGCTGGTGGTTAAAATCCACCAGCCACTTCTTTACCACCTCATAAATGCAAGGAGGGGTCACTATGAGTCAGGTCTGACTCAACGGCACATAACAACAACAACAACAAATATCAGTTAAGCAACTAACCAACCAGTATTGTGCAGTTGACTGTGACTGACAGCAACCCCATGTGTTGTAGGCAACTGCACTCCACAGAGTTTCATGGCTGTGGATTTTGAAAGCAGGTTGCCAGGTATTTCTTCCAAGTGCCTATGAGAGAGATTGGACTGCAAACCTTTGGGTTAGTAACCAAGTTCTTAACCATATATCCCACTGGGCTGCCTAGATTATCTGTATAATGAATAAGTTTTATTTGTTATTTATTTTATATAATGCCCAGAAGAAGTGCCAGCACAAATGAATATTTTGTGGATATATTGTGTAATCATCCCGGTGATACTTGAAATGATCACAATTCTGGTAACTTAGAATTTTAAATTCATATATTTGGGCAACATAGAGGATGACTGTAGGTAACCCCTTTTCAAATAAAATAATATAAAACTTGACTCAGATACTTTTTGAATTTCTAATGAATGTGAGTTGAATGAGCTGACCATGTGAATATGGAGACTAAAAGACCATGCTGGTAGCACAGAATACAGACTTTTAATGTCATGAAGGCCCTGAATGCTTGTGAACATGGCTATTTAAATCTTTGATGTCTGTCCTTGGGTCTCATTTTGATATATACACATAGTTAAAGGGAAAATCAGGTTATCATTTTCCAGTATCTTTATGTAAACTCTATGTTTTCACCACTTTCCTTCTGTATTATTCGGAAGAATCAATATCAATTTCAATGTTATAACTACATGAGAGAACTCAGAAAATCACAGCTCAATTATTCCTTTCATTTGATTCTCCTGTACATTTTCTGGAATGACAGAGATCTATTTTAAGAATTAACATTTCTCCTTTTTCTAAGTGCTCATAAACTGTATGTAGGAATTTATTTTCCACAGTGGAATTTGCCATGATGTAAAGAATTGAGAAAGTTTGCCAAATAACTCAATTTCAACAAGGCAAAAAATGTTGTCAACTCATTTGGGAATCTGATGGCAGTGGTGAATGCAATTCACTTCAGGGACAGCAGCCTATTTGTTAATTTATCCAAATAGCATATCTGTGGATCAAAGACTTATTAAAAGGATGACTGAGATGTAAGTTTTCTTGAAAATGTAATTTTCTGTCTATTAAGAGAGAGTTTTGTAAGATAGCACAGTGACAAGAATTTGGTGACTATGATGAGTATAAAGACTATGCTGTCAATGAAAATCAATCAAAGAAGAACACAGTATTTATAAAAACAATGTTAACAAAGATGCAACTACGGTAACTGCCCTATGTTAATGAAGTGAACAGATTATCAGGCACATCATAAGTATGCCTTGTTTCTAATCAGCTTTTATAAACAAATGATGGATTCATCATCCAAAATTGGCAAAAACATCAGAGTGCAATGATAATTAAAATAGGCAGGATAGATAAATGCAGCAAAAATAAATGCCCCAAATAAAATAATATACTAGAAAAGTGTTTTGAAATGAAAATCCTAAAGGAGAATATGTCTATAAATCCAACATTACTTTTCAAAAAAATAAATTGGAACCATAATACTGCTTCAATTATTAAAATTAAAATTTCACATTTAAGTTTGAAGGAAAAGAATGGTTGTATTCTAATAATAAGTTGAACTTGGATGAACAGTGATATGAACATGCAACAGACATTTTTGGAGAGATTTTTTCCCTATTTTACATGTATTATTCATATAAAAATATTATTTGACTTGATTTTCTAATATGGTCAGGCTATGGATAAATTATGGTAACCCATTTTAAGAAAACAATGCCATTATTAGAACACGAGGTGTTTCTATATTCATAGAATAGAACTGGTTATTTGTACATAAATTTTAAAATTTTGAATTTCCAAATATTTTGGATTTTAGTGTTTTGACCTTGAAAATATCCATCCTGAATTTAGGGGCAATTTAAAGAATTGATTTGATGCATTGAACACCAATGACCGAAAACTAGAAAAATTATGGGATGACATCAAGAACATCATCCATGAAGAAATAAAGAGGTCATTAAAAAGAAAAGAAAGGAAGAAAAGACCAAAGTGGATGTCAGAATAGACTCTAAAAGTTACCCTTGAGCAGAGCATAGCTAAAGGAAATGGAATAAACAACAAGATAAAAGAGCTGAACAGAAGATTTCAAAGAACAGCTTGAGCAAACAAAGCCAATTACTACAATGAAATGTTCAAAGACCTGTAGTTAGAAAACCAAATGGGAAGATCATGCTCAACATTTCTCAAGCTGAAATAACTGAGGAAAAAAATTAAGCTTTGAGTTGCAATATTGGAAGATTCTATGGGCAAAATATTGAATGATGCAGGAAGTATTAAAAGAAGATGGAAAGAATACACAGAGTCTGTACCAAAAAGACCTGGTCGATATTCACCCATTTCTGTAGGTGGCATATAATTAAGAACCAATTGCGTTAAAGGAATAAGTTGAAGCTGCACTGAAGGAATTGGCAAAGAACAAGGCTCCAGGAATTCATGGACTACCCATTGAGATGTTTCAACAAACTGATGCCCCGCTGGAGGCACTCACTCAGTTATGCCAAGAGATGTGGAAGACAGCTACCTGGCCAACTGACTGGAAGAGATTCACATTTGTACCCATTCCAAGGAAAGGTGATCCTACAGAATGTGGAAATTATCAAACAATATCATTAATATCACATGCAAGTAAAATCTTACTGAAGATAATTCAAAAACACTTGCAGCAGTATACTGACAGAGAACTTCTAGAGGTGAAAGCCAGATTCAGAAGAGGATGTGGAACAAGGCATATCATTGCTGACTTCAGATGGATCTTGGCTCAAAACAAAGAATTCCAGAAAAATGTTTACTTGTGTTTTATTGACTATCCAAAAGCATTTGATTGTGTGGATTATAACAAATTGTGGATAACACTGAGAAGAATGGGAATTTCAGGACACTTAATTGTATTCATGAGGGACCTGTACATAAACCAGGAGGCTGTCCTTTGAACAGACCAAGGGACACTGCATGGTTTAGAGTTAAGAAGGGAGTGTGTCAGGGTTGTGTCCTTTCACCATACTTACTCAATCCGTATGCTGAGCAAATAATCAGAGAAGGTGGACTATATGAAGAAGAATGTGGCATCAAGATTGGAGGAAGAATCATTAACAACCTGTGATACACTGATGACACAATTTTGCTTGCTGAAAGTGAGGA
>NW_006921794.1:5695531-5715616 GCF_000298275.1 Orycteropus afer afer
CACTATGCTACCAGAGCACTGGGCAAATTGGCTGCAAAGGACCTCTTTCAAATGTGAAGAGCAAAGATTTCTCCTTGAAGTCTAAGATGCCTCTGACACAAACCATGGTATTTTCAATCGCCTCATATGCATGTGAGAGCTGGGCAACGAATAAGGAAGACCAAAGAAAAGTTGATGCTTTTGAGTTGTACTGCTGGCAAAGAATGCTGCAAGTACCATGGACTGCTAAAAGATCTAACAAATCTGTCCTGGAGGAGGTGCAGGCAAATGCTCTTTGGAAGTGACAATGGCCAGACTTCATCTCATCTGCTTTGGTCATATTGTAAGAAGGGACCATTCCTGGAGAAGAATGCCATGTTTGGTAAGGTGGAGGGTCAACAAAAGAGGGGAAGGCCCTCAACAAGATGAATTGACAGTGGCTGTGGTGATGGGCTCAAGTATAGCAAGGATCGTGGAGCTGGCAGAGGACCAGGCAGTGTTTCTTTCTGCTGTGCATAGGGTTGCAATGAGTGCAAAACGACTCAACGGCACCTAACAACAACAGTGTTTTGACTATCTTCATATTGGTTAGGGGATATCTGTGTTTGTTTTTTATTTTAATTTCATATTCTTTTTTTGAAAATTCAGTACCGTGGGCATGTTATTTTGATAGAAAAAAAATATTTTTAAGTTTCAAATGAGACTTATTGTTTAGTCTGTTACAAGGTCCCAATATCTAGTAACAAAATATTTTTCAAAATTGTATCTATCATGCTTTGAATGGCATTTAAGAATAAAACTAAAATGAAAGTCTTTTATGTTAATAACAGCACCGGTCACCATTGAATGGATTCCAACTCGTGGTGACCTGTGTGTGTCAAGCAGAACTGCACTCCATCGAGTCCTCAGTGGCTGATTTTTTGGAAGTAGTTCACCACACATTTTTTCTGAGGAGCCTGTAGGTGGACTCAGCCACCAACCTTTCATTAACACTTGGGTATTTGCAACATCAAGCGATTCCTTCATCCTAACAAAGATGTGTTTTATTGAATTCTGCATTATTCATAAAGTAAAACAAAGCTGTGAATAAACTCGAATATGGAACCTAACCCCAGATGTAAAGGGGAAATTTGATTCAGAGTCAAAATTTGGTGATATATATATGTATATACATATATATATATACACACACACACACACACCAGCCACTAGTCGAAAGGAAGATGGGGCAATCTACTTCCATAGTGATACTGCCTCGGAAACCGAAGGAGGGCTTGCTATGAGTCAGGTCCACTCGATGGCACATAACAACAAGAACATAGTGTAATATATACACAGTGTGATGTATATATTTAGTGATATTTTGTGTAATATATATATATATATATACACACACACACACACACACATAGTGTCATTTTGAACAGGGAACATACCAGCCATTTTTTAGAAGCTCCATTTATATCTTTAAACAATCTAAAAATTCATACATTATGGCTTTATCCTTATTTAGGTAGTGGTTGTTTCTGTTTTGCCGCTGTTAAAGCTTGAGATATAATTTTAAAAACGTATAAATGGAAGAAATTTGGAAATACCTTTGATTAAATCACCAAGGGTAGCCACACTCTCAGTCTCACGAACCACCTGTCCTTTTCTGCAGACTCCTCTCTTTGAAGCTGATGCCCGCTCTTTGCAGATATTCAGGGCATGAGAAGAACACAATCTGGCCTGAACGCTAGAAGATAAATGAATATCCAAAAGGAGTAGGTTTTATTAAGTTGGTATAGATAAAAGAAGATAGAGCTTCTAGGCTCTGATGGAATTACATTTCAAAAGGATGGAGAAATAAATAGATAAGAAGACCCAGAGAAGTACAGTTTGAGTAGAGTACTGGGCCTCAGGAAGTCAGTCTCTACTTGTAGTTCAGACACTGATGTTTCCATTTCACTTCTGCTCTGAACCACGTACTACCCTTCTGTGAGCTGTGGATCTTACCATGCGGATTGTCAGATTGCATCTTTCCTTACTTTCCACTCAAACATGCAACACTAAGCTTTGTCCTAATTCTGTAGTCTTTGTTTTTTGCCTTCACATTTTTAAATGCATTGATTTTATATCATGTGTGTGTGTGCGGGGGTATGCTCTTTGTTTTAATCATTTGTATTGACTTAGAAGTCTGGCCCCTTGCCTTCAAATATTTGCCTCAATGTTGGTGGTTGGAACTGACCCAGCACCACTGTGGAAGCAAGGCCTGGAAATCTCCTTTTGTAAAAATTACAGTCAAGAAAATCGTGGGGAGTCAGTTCTACTCTATATCACATGCTATTGCCATGAGTCCAAACAGGTTGTGTTTCTTTATCCTTCTTCTTTTTTTTTTTTAATTTGGAAAGTAGATATTTTTAAATTTTAACAATATTTATCAGTCTGAAAATTTTAAATAACCTTCTAATTATAGCTTATTGATTATCAAATCCAAGAATAAGTGGTACCTCTGATTTACTTTTTTTATGCGCTTATTCTTTGTTTTTAATGCTTACCATAGCATTTATTTTATGCCATTTCTTCTCTTTGTTCTACTCTTGTTATTTTTTATTCAGCTAGCTTGAATTCTCTTTCTCCTAAAGCAAAGTATGTGCTTAAGTGACTCTATGTTTGTGAACACTTTTCATTTGCTTTTATCAAAGAATAATGGACTATGTAAAGCATCCTGTGTTGGTGTATTTTTCAGTTCATATCTGTAGACAGAGCCATTGTCTTCTGGCTTTTACTGGCTTTCAGGGCTGCCGAAGAATATAAGAGCAACCATATTTTATATTTTTACTTTTATAATCTGTTTTGTCTGCCCATACATCTGTGACATTTTAAAATTTGTATTTATAATTCAAAATTTTGCTTGTGTTATAAAAAACGCATTCCTTTAATTTTGTCTGGAACATAATGCTTTTGCATAACAATATTCTCCTCCATATTTTAATTTGAAAAATACAAACCCTGTAAAAAAAAAATGGAAACAATAAGACAACAAACCCTTACATGCCTATAGCATCTCATTAGCATGTTGCTATATTTGCTGTATCTCTCTGTCTCTGTGTCTCTCTGTCTCTGTCTCTCTCTACATAGATAGATGACAGCTAGATAGATAGACATACAGACAGATATATCAACTTAACACACAAAAAAATGTGTGTGTATATGTGCTCACATGTGTATGGATACATAGACTGAAACATTTGGAAGTAAGTTTTACATATCATGACATTTCACCCCTAAATATTTGGGCTATATTTTCTAAAAATGACATGGTCTTAAGTAACTATAGTACTGTTACCGCATTTAATAAAAATTAATATCAATTTAATACTATTTAATAATACATCATATCTCCCTTCTCTATTTTCTGTATCTATCAACATTTTTCTCATAATTTAAAACTCTTTGGTCCTTTTTTTCTTGATTTTGAGCAATTTACAAACTACCCAGTACATTTTACTTCAGTTTTACTCAGTCCTGTCTGCTCTTTTATTGCCTCCCATGAAAAATTTAAGGAGCTCTGTTGGTGTAGTGGTTAAGGCATTTGGCAGCTAACCAAAAGGTCTGCAGTTTGAACCCACCAGCAGCTCTGCAGAAGATGAAATCCTTAAGGATTTACAGTCTTGAAAACCCAATGGAGGTCACTATGAGTTGGAATCAGCTTGATGGCAGTGAGCTTGGATAGACAACTTAAGTCTTCTAATGAAAAATTATCTTTGCATATTGTCCTGTTTTCCCATCTCTTCTCAGTGGTATTTAATCTCATGCTGATCTGTTCTTATGATTTTGTGTTTCTTTTTCCTTATAATCACGTTTAATTGCATTATGTTGAGAATTCCAAATAGTATTATATACTTCTTAAGCCTCTAGTTAATAATGATTTTGAAACATATTTGTCTCTTCTAAGTTTTATAATGATGTTTCTTTTTGTCTTTGTTACGGGATTCATTACATTTTTTCCCCAGCTATCCTTGCTTTAAAAAGATAAATCTATTTTGAATTGCCCTTGATCTTGCTCACTATCCATATGCTTCATAGATAAAAAGCCCCAATAAAGTCTGATCCACACCTAGAGGATGGATTAGCATTTACAACTCTTATTCCGATTTTTGGTATCCAGAAAGAATTTTTACAATGTGTTCCTATTGGATTGACTTAATAATATTGTCTAGACCTCTGACACTGGAAACTAATGTAGTTTATGAAAAATTAAAATTTCCAACATATTGCTGGCAAGAGTCTTCCTCCAAAACTTTACTTAAAGGTAATATACTGCCCAGAATGCTCAAATCATTTCTAACTATTCTCACTGTCTTTCCACTTGAGGCTCTGCTGAATTCTAGGAGGTCAAATATATATATATGTAAAATATGCAATATAATATATAATTTATATATGTTGTTGTTATGTACCATCCAGTCGGACCTGACTCATAGTGACACCTCCTTGGGTTTCCGAGGCAGTATCACTACGAAAGTAGATTGCCCCATCTTCCTTCCAAGGAGTGGCTGGTGGGTTTGAACCATCAGCCTTCTGGTTAGCAGTCAAGTGCCTTAGGCACTATGCTACCAGAGCTCCCTATTTATATATATATATACCAAAAACCAAAACCAAACTCACTGCCATAGAGTTGGACCAACTCATAGCGATCCCTCCTTGGGGTTCTGAGGCATTATTACTAAGGAAGTAGATTGCCCAACCTTCCTTCTGAGGAGTGGCTAATGGTTTTGAACTACCAGCCTTCTGGTTACTAGTCAAATGCCTGAGGCACTACCCCACCATAATATGTTATTATTATATAATAATGATATAATATTATATAATAATTATATATTGTTATATAATGATATATATTGTACAATTATACAATATATAATTATATATAATATACAGAATAAAATATATATTATATATTTAAAAAAAAAAAACCTTACTGCTATCTAGTTGGATCTAAAACACATACGGAGCTGAGATTATCATTCTGTCCACTTTATACAATACAATATACCCAAGATCCTGAAGGTTGTTTTCTAGTTTTCTGGGTGGTACCACCACTGGTCTCTGCATCTTGGGAAGAGAGGCAGTATAATAGGGGGAGTGTTCTGCTAAGTTTTTTCTTGAGGTAAGCACAAAGAAAAATTATATTGCTATTCTGAATCAAACTCTAAAACCCACTGTCACTGAACTGATTCTGACTCATAGCTACTCTTTAGGGCAAAGTAGAACTGTCCCATAGGGTTTCCAAGACTGTAAATCTTTATGGAAGCAGACAGCCTCCCCTTTGTCCCATGGAGCACCTGGTAGATTTGAACCACTGACCTTTTGGTTAGCAGCCAAATGTTTTAACCACCACATCACCAGAGCTTCTAATCAAACTTTAATGACTCATGAATTCATAATGTAGTTTTTGTTAGTATCATAAGTTGTGCTATTTTCCACAATTTTTGTAGGTATTTTTGGGAGAAGAGTAGTCTTCACTTTGGACTTACCATCAACACTATTTTAACTGAAAGTTTAGAGCTGGCATTTTCATTTGACCAGTTTGGTATGAATCTCAAGCCATTTCCATTTCCCCACAGTCTCTCTCTTTCAAAAAGAGATTTCCTCAGTACCACTTGTTTGGGCAGGTGGTATATGAACATTATCCCATTTGATTATCACAGTCATTATTTTCATTTTTATGTTGTGAAAATCTGGGGCTTAGAAAGCATAAGTGTCTTTGTTTTGTTTCGCAAATTAATAGCAAAAATATATCTGTCTAAATCTAAAGTCCATGCTATCTTGTAATGATATTCCAAATAGAATAAAAGTTTGACTGTAATATTTATTTCTCATAATGCACAGATGTGCCAAATGTTGTAAAATCATTACTGAAGGAGATGATATTTGGAAAATTAGTTTTGTCTGTTCTCTGCAATATACTTAGTTTAAAAACACTAGTAAGTGAATATATTGGTAATTATTTTATATTTTGAATTTTTGTAAAGAAATAAAAAATCTTAGACTTGGAAAAATTATAAAAGCTCATTTTTATAGTTGCATGAAAATTAGCACACAGCAAGAGGAAAAAAAAAATGGTTAATGTCTTTATAGAAAGCCAGATTCTCTCAGTTTTTAACCAAGGAAGATATCACTATAGCATCTAACCAGTTATTGAACCCCCCTAGAAAACTCTAGGATGCTTGGATGTTCTAAAACCAAAGTGAATATATTTAAAATAAACTACAGAATTGCAATGGAAAAGAAATAGTCTTTTCAATAAAATGTATTGGATTAATTGAATATCCACATACTCACTGCTGTCAAGTCAAACCCAACTCATAGCGACCCCTCCTTGGGTTTCCGAGGCATTATCTCTATGGAAATAGACTGTCCAACCTTCCTTCCAAGGAGTGATTGGTGGATTTGAACCAACAGCCTTCTGGTTAGCAGTCAAATGCCTTAGGCACTATGCTACCAGAGCTCCTAAATATAGTAGATAACAAAGATGTATCTCTCCTTATACCTCACACTATACATGCACACACATCCACATAAAGACATTAGACAAATAAATCCAAATGGACTGAAAATCTATATTTGAAAGGTAAGACAATAAATATTTTGGTCACTAACATAGTAGATTATTTTCAGTACTATGGAACAGATAAATATATCTTAAATATGACACAAAAATAACAGCATAAATCAAAGAAACTGAAATATTAAAAATCATATCTTTCTGCTTATCAAAAAGCACCATTAAGAGAGTGAAAAGTGCTCCAACAAATTAATAGGAAGAATACAGATGACTAATTGGAAAGTTGGCAAAAGAACTAGAGATAATTTTTACAAAAGTAGGTATTCAAGTAAACCTGAAAATGTTCTCAACTTCATTAATCATCAAGGGAAAGCAAATTTAAGTTCATAATGTGATCTAGAAGCATATCCTTATCAGAATGGCAAAGAGGAAAAGGACAAAAACTAGTATCAACCAGCAGGTGGAAATGTGAATAAGCATACCCACTTTGGAATATTATTTGACAGAATGTACTAAAGCTGAACTTAAAGTGTTCTTCTGACCATTTTGCTCCTAGGAGTGCACCCAGTTCAAATGCATACATCACAAGGCAAATACTGGAATGTTCACAATGTTGCTTAAAATTAGAAACTTCCAAAAGTCCTTTAGCAATGCTATAGTTCCACGGATTACATTGTGTACTCCCAAAACATGTGTTCGAATCCTAACTCATATACCATATACTGATGTCAGTGTAGAGTGTGCTCTATGCCTAATCATTTCTGAGTTATAAAGAAAGGAGATTAGAGACAGGTATGAGAACTTGATTGCACTCATGAGGAATCTGTACCTTGACCAGGAGGCTGTCATTCGAACAGAACAAGGGGACACTACATGGTTTAAAATCAAGAAGGGAGTGCGTCAGGGTTGTATTCTTTCTCCACACTTATTCAATCTATATGCTGAGCAAATAATCCGAGAAGCTGGACTATATGAAGAAAAACGTGATATAAGGATTGGAGGAAGAATCATTAACAACCTGAGATATGCAGACGATACAACTTTGCTTGCTGAAAGTGAGGATGACTTAAGGCACCTACTGATGAAGGTTGAAGAATACAGTCTGCAGTATGGATTACGTCTCAATATAAAGAAAACAAAAATCCTCACAACTGGACCAATGAGCAGCATCACAATAAATGGAGAGAAGATTGAGGTTGTCAAAGAATTCCTGTTGCTTGGTTCTACAATCGATGCCAACGGAAGCAGCAGTCAGGACATTAGACGATGTGTAGCATTGGGAAAGTCAACTGCGAAGGAACTGTTTCAAGTGCTAAGGAGCAAGGATATCTCCTTGAGGACTAAGGTGTGCTTGACACAAGCCATGATATTTCCAATCGCCTCGTATGCATGTGAGAGCTGGACAATGAATAAGGAAAACCTAAGAAGAGTTGATGCTTTTGAGTTGTGGTGTTGGCAGAGAATGCTGAAAGTACCATGGACTGCTAAAAGAAGTAACAGATCTGTCCTGGAGGAAGTGCAGCCAGAAAGCTCCTTGGAAGCAAGAATGGCCAGACTTCGTTTCACCTATTTTGGTCATGTTGTCAGAAGGGACCATTCCCTGGAGAAGGATGTCATGCTTGGTAGGGTGGAGAGTCGACGAAAGAGGGAGAGGCCTTCAACGAGATGGATTGACACAGTGGCTGTCATGATGGGCTCAAGTATAGCAGGGATTGTGGGGCTGGCGTGGGATCGGGCAGTGTTTCATTCTGCTGTGCATGGGGTCACTATGAGTCAGAAATGACTCGATGGCACTTAACAACAACAACATGAGAACAAACTGAGGAAGACAGATGCCATGTGAGATTGTCTAAAAGCAGAGGCACCAAGGAACATCCAGCAACTACTGACAAGGAAGGAATTGACAAAGCTGACACCAGATTTGGACACCTAGCCTCCAGAACTGTGAGGAAATAAATTCCTGCCAGATAAAGCTACCCACATGTGGTGCTTCTGTTACAGCAGCATTAGGAATCTAAGACATATGAAAAAATAAACTGTGCTATATTCACATAGAACAATACTATAAGAGCAATAGGAATGAATGAGCTACCCCTCAATTCAACAATATGAATGAAACTCATAAATATAATGTCTTTCAAAATAATTCATAGATGCTGTATGACTCCACTTATGTAAAGTACCAAAAGAAGTAAATGTAAACTATGGTATTGAGATTCCAGAAAGCAGTTCCTACAGGAGAACCAAACAAAAAAAACAAACTCACTGCCGTGGAACTGGATCCAACTCATAATGACTCCTCCTTGGGTTTCCGAGGCAGCATCAATATGGAAGTAGATTGTCCTTCTCTCTTCTGAGGAATGACTGGTGGACTTGAACGCCAGCCTTCTGGTTAGCAGTCAAATTGTTTAAGCACTACGCTATCAGAGCTCCTCCTATGGGAGAAGGGTACTATTAATGACTGAAAGTGGTTCCAAGTGGACTTTGAGACAATGTTTATTCATCTGGGTACTGGTTACACATTTTTTCAGAGTTCATGAGAAGACATTGAGCTATACACTTAAAATATGCACATTGTACATAATTATAATATATGTACTTATGCTTCAATAGAAATCTTTTAACAATTGAATTTTTAATCTAGAGGTTGATTAAGACTTGATGTTTTAATTTTCCACAGGTAAGCAAATAATCCAATACTCTCTGGAATACAAAACCAAGAACCAAACTCATTGCCATCAAGATTGCCCAGTCTTCCTTCCAAGGAGTGGCCGGTGGGTTTGAACCACCAGCTTTCTCTTTAGCAGCCAAATGCCTTAGGCACTACACCACCAGAACTCCCACTCTCTGGAATGCACCTGATGTATTTAAGATCTCCTGTGATGTATACTATCACATTTGGTGGCCTGGATGAGTTTACTATAAGTCTACTATGTGGAAGAGAATCCAAGAGCTAAAAGAGACCTTGAAATCTTCTCTCTCAGATTCACTGTTTTGTGGCAAGCGTTCATTGTGATTCTTATTGTTGTCAATATTATTACTAAATAATATCACCTCAACAGGCAATCAGCATTCAGTTCAGAGATGTCAAAGAGCTCACAGACAGTGAGATAATATGCTAATCTTCTTCAGTCTTCTAAGTGACATTCTTCACACAGAAGCATGGAATTGTCTCATTCTCTTTGATTCTATATAGAAACCCCATGTAAACCTAGTCCCTGTACTAACGTACTCTACTGTCACGGAGGAGTTGATCCCTGAAGGTACTGATAGCATCTACTAAGATTTGTAATGTACTGATGGCTACAATAAACATACATCCATCAAATCACCATCATGTACAGTTTGTATCAGACTCTCTATGCTTGAGAAGATTTACATGCATGGTTTTGAAAGTCAGCTAAGGTTACTAACAAAAGACATTATAATGTGAAAAAAGGCAGAGGCACGCATTTCCTGTTCAGCTTAATTTCTCATCATCTGGCTATTATTTCTAGAACACATGGTGGAAATAACAAAACCACAACAAAAGCAGCTGGGAGCTAGAGACTTGAGTTTTAGCTTACTTTATATGTGATAAGGAGCCCTGTAGATGTGTGATAAGGTGGCTAGTAGTGTAAATGGTTGAGCACTCAATTGCTAACAGAAAGTTTGGCAGTTTGAACCCACCCAGTCTCTCCACTGGAGGAACATCTGGTAATCTACTTCCAAAAAGATTACAGCCAAGAAAATCCTATTGGGCAGTTCATTCTGTCACATGTGGTCACTATGAGTCAAATTCAACTCGATGGCACCTAATAACAGATGTGCTATTACAGAGAGTCCTCAAAATATCTTGGGTCATTTTCATCAGTGCTTAAATGAAGAGATTAAAACTGATGATATTTAATTTATCTTCCAACTTTAAGGTTCTGAAGTTGTCATGATAGCACTAACTTTTATGTTAAATATATTTCACACTTGGCTAAGAGTCTATATCTCTTTTTTCCTTCTTTTTCCTTATATTTGGACCAAAAATTTATCTTTGCTGAAACCAAAAACACAGCTAAATTGAAGATTAGCTGTTTAATGTCAAATATGGAAGATATAAATAGTAAATTAATAATATTGTAAGGTATTTGACTGCTAAACAGAAGGTTAGCAGTTCAAACCCACCAGCCTCTCAACAGAACGAAGATGGAGTAATCTACTTCCTTAAGGATTTACCACCTCAGAAACAAAATGGGTTCGCTATGAGTAGGAATCAACTCTATGGCAGTGACTTTGGCTTTTTGTTTGATTGTTGCTGTTGTTGGGTGCCATAGAGTGGATTCTGTCTCACAGCAACCCTATGTACAACAGAATGAAACACTACCTCATCCTGTGCCATTCTCATAACATTGCTGTGTTTGAGCCCATCGCTGTAGCCAGTAGGTCAATCCATCTTATCAAGGGTTTTTTTCTTTTTTGATGACCCTCTATTATACCAATCATTGTGTCCTTCTCCAATGGCAACCCTCCTGAGAACATGTCCAAAGTGCATGAGACAAAGTCTTCTAAGTAGGAGTCTGGTTGTACTTTTTCCAATGTAGATTGGTTCATTCTTCTGGCAACCCATGGTATATTCAATAGACTTCACCAACACCATAATTCATAAGCACCTCTTATGATCAGTAATCATCAGAAGTAAAAGGTTGTCAGTGATACTTTATAAACCCAGTTAATTAATGAAATTTTTTTATTATACTTTCTGAAGTTAAATATAAGTAGATATCTATGGATAAGCTCAAAATTAGCACAATAAGCATATTTATACAAATGTCAACTTAAGGTCTGGCTAATGTCAAGAATAAGTGAATTACCTTAACATACACAAGAGTATGAATAATAATAGCACTTGATTAATAAAGTTTTAATTGTAGGTGCTGTACTTAAAAATATTTATGCCTAACATTTGTATTCAATTATTTTTCCTACACAAACTTTCTAGAAATTTTGCTCAGAACAGTTTGCATTTATACTTAAAAACATTATACAACTGTCTTGTTGGCATACTTATTCTTCTCTGCTTAAGGTTGGTAAGCTTGACTAAATAACTTTATTAGGTTGTTTTAGAAGATAGAGCATACAACATAAGATCAACAATTTTAAAAGATGAGGAATAAAAAGAAATCACAGAAAATAAGACAATTTAGTTTTGAACTTCTTTGTTTTTTGAAGAACACAGCTGATGACTAGCAGAGTCTCATTTGTAGATACGACAGGATTGAAGAGTTAGAATGCATGGGAAAAAGAAATTACACTGGCAGTGCTTACGTACCTTTCCCAATTTGAACAAAATAAAGAACATTATTCTAAGAAAATACCATGGATTGCCAGAAAAATGAACAAATCTGTCCTGGAAGAAGTTCAGCTAGAATGTTGCTTAGAAGTGAGAAGAGCAAGATTTCATCTCACCTGCTTCGGTCATGTTACCAGAAGGGACTAGTCCCTGGAGAAGGATCTTATGCTTGGTAAAGTAGAGGGTCAACAGAAAAAGGGAAGGCCTTCAACAAGACTGATTGACAAAGTGGCTATGATGATATGTTCAAGTCTAGCAAGGATTGTGAGAACAGTCCAGAACAAGGCAGTGTTTTGTATTTAAGTTCATTGTAGTGTGTTGTATTTAAGGTCTCTATGAGTTGGATAAAACTCAAAGGCACCTAATAACAACAATGCTAAGGAAAAATTTAAAAACCTAAATATAATCCAAAAATACCTTTAACATTGTGAGACGTTGAGAAGGAAATACAGTATATTAATATCTGATGCCCAGAAAAAATCTTTTTTTTCTTAGATTAGGGAAAATTACTATTTATTGAGTTTACACTGTTAAGTTTATTGACTTTTTTCTTTTGTTTGTAATATTGGTACAAAAGAATAAGACCATGGAACATTGAAAATGGAAAGTTTAAGACTACAAGGATCTCTACTTGCCAAAACGATTTCAATACAACTTCTGTTCTGCTAAGTATCTTTGGGAAGAATAGTTGAGAAAATGGAAATTTTTTATCCCAATGAAACCCTGAAGTCAAGATGTGTACAACAGAACTGGAAACTTCATATTGGCTATTCCAGGCAAAGGCTAGAAAGAAAAATATCTGTCTACAGCAAGTACGTTGTTTTTGTTATGTGCTGTCGAGTCGACTCATAGTGACCCCTCCTTGGATTTCCGAGGTGGTATCACTACAGAAGTAGATTTCCCAACCTTCCTTCCAAGGAGTGGCTGGTGGGTTTGAACTACCAGCTTTCTGGTTAGCAGTCAAGTGCCTTAGGCACTATGCTACCAGAGCTCCTACAGTAGAGATAAATTGGACCAAATGAACAAAATTATCAAGAAGCTCAGAAGGAAGTTTGGAAAACCTACTTCCATAGTGATACTACCTCAGAAATCCAAGAAGGGTCGCTATGAGTTGGGTCTGACTCAATGACACATAACAATAACACAACAACAACAAACAAAATTATCAAGAACAGGTGCTACTCCAAGGCCTGGCAGTCCTTTAGGAATTATATAGTGGTGATGTTAAATGACCAGTTGGATTTCTTGTGCAAAAATTTTTAAAAGCCCTCCAAGATCAAAGACTACACTCATAATTTAATAGGCATATTTGTTTTAGTTCATGAGTAAACTACAGAATACCTGAAGCAACAATGAATGTGAGTAATTTGGGTAACAAGAATTTATTGGAGAATTCAAATTATTTAAATGTAGTACATATTTGTAATGAATTTTCTAGTGAAGTTATCAGAAATATATACTTTCAGCCACTTTACGTGTGCTCTATTTAAATATACATGCATTTCAAATAAGATTCAAGGAAACTTTATGATTCATTGCATTTGATTCATCAACATACTGCTTTTTAAGAGTTCTTTGATGTTCAAGAAATCTTGTGTGTCTTTTGGATAAGCCTTCTTAAGCTTTTTTCCCCTCAAGTCAAAAGTTATACTTCACTAACTGTAACAAACCTCTCAGGACTAAAAATTTGCTATGCAACAGAGAACCAAGGATGTTCCAAAGAATTGCCAACATACTTCTCCCTTATCCACTACCAAGTAGAAGCCAGGCATCAAATATTTGACAAGTGATCAGTGTATTGGAAAATGATCAACAGCAGAGAATGAAAGTAGAAATCATATTGAAGGGGCTTGAGGCAAAATAAAAATAAAAACGTTGCTTCAAAAGGAAGAGTAGTGACAGGACATAAGATGAAACTACATTCTGGATGTGTCCATTGCAAAAGAACAAAATGTGATACTTGTTCCTGGATTTAAGTTTATTGTAGCAGGAAACAAAAATATCTGTACACTAAATTGAACTTTGGGCTTGAATGTTTTAGGAATAACTTGAGAAAAATATAGACAATATTTTTACCTTTCTATTACATTTGTATTTGCCACTTTGCCTACTATCAAGAGATACCATTGTTGTTGTTGTTGTTTGCCATCAAGTCGGCCCCGACTCATAGCGACCCCTCCTTGGGTTTCCGAGGCAGTATCACTACGGAAGTAGATTGCCCCATCTTCCTTCCGAGGAGTGGCTGGTGGGTTTGAACCGCCAGCCTTCTGGTGAGCAGTCAAGTGCCTTAGGCACTATGCTACCAGAGCTCCCATTAGATGAGTCAATTACACTGTGGGTAATATTTACTTTCACATAAGGGAAATAACTGAAAGTGTACAACAGTGCATGTTAAGTTCTTATCAAAGTTTTACACCATCCTATGTATGTGTGTGTGTGTGTGTGTGTATATACACACACATACATATACATATACATACATATATATGGAACCCTGGGGTGCAGTGGTTAGGCACTTAGCTTCTAACAAGGTTGGTGGCTCAAACCTATCAGCCACTTAATGGGAGAAAGATGTGACAATCTGCTTCTGTAAAGATTTGCAGCCTTGGAAATCCTATAGAATCAAATTGATGGCAGTGGGTTTTGGTTTTTGATGGAATGTATCCTAGAAATACAATGAAGCAAAAATTGGCCATATAAACTGAAAATCTAAGGTGATATTGTTGACCTATAATTGCTTCCTATGGGGCAGTCATGATTCATTGATAGAATTCACACCTCCATGTAGGAGGCTCAGGTTTGATTTCCAGCCAATATACCCTATGGGCAGCCACCATCAATCCGCTACTGGAGACTTGTGTGTTGCTGTGATAATGAACAGGCTTCAGCTGAACTTGCAGACTGAGACAGACTATGAAGAATGATCTGGTGATCTACTTCCAAAAATCAGCCAATGAAAACCCTATGGTTCACAATAGTCTGATGCCCAAATGATTATGCAGCTAGCACAGAACTGGGCAGTGGTTCCTTCTGTTGTGTAGGGAGCCACCACAATTGGTTCCACTCAATAGCAGCAAACAAAAATTGATTTCTATAAGAAAAGTAAATCCCTTTTGGAGCAAGATAACATCACAGTGAGCCTCTGCAATTGTTCATGTAGATTGGCATTCAGTAAAAAATTAACAAGCATTCCAGGAGACAGTGCCAAATCAAGAATTAACTAGAGAAAAATTAGATCTGAGAGATAGACTCACATTAATTTATGATGTTTTTTAGTAAATGATACTAAAATAACTGTTATTAATGTTTCCAAAAATTAATGACATATGAATTGTTTCAATAGAGAGCTGGTATTTCTGAAAAGAAGTCAAATGGAAATTCTAGATCTGAAAAATGCAAAAACTAACATTCAGAAATCAGTAGATAGACAATACATCAGATTAGACACAGCAAAAGAGATTGGTAAATAATAAAAAGTCCAGTAGAAAATATAAATAAGAGCAAATAATGCTTGAAAAGTCAGATGATCTATTTTTTAAACAGTTTTATTGAGGTATAATTTATTTTTTCCTAAAGTGTACAGTGTATTTTTTTGTGATGACAAACAGTTTTAAGTATTTTATCATGTGCTCATTGCCATATTGGTGAAGTGTTCATTTACTTTTGCCCAATTTTTTAATTCATTTTTAGTCTTATTATTGATTTGTAAGAATTCTTTATATATTCAGGATGTAATTTCTTTATTATATATATATGTTTTACATTTTTTCCAATTCTGTGCTTTGGCTTTCTTTCTATTAATAGTATCCTTTACAAAATAGAAAGTTTTAAATATTATTATGTTGAATTTATCAATGCTTTCTTTTTCTGATTCCATACATAAGAAATCTTTACCTAACCCAAGGTCACACATATCTTTCCATTATATTTACTTTTAGAATGTTTATAGTTTTTGCTCTTACGTTTACATCTGCCTTAGTTTGGTAATCTTTTGCTGCTTTTCCGTTTGCCTCTAAATGACTTCATAAGAGTAGATTTAAACTGTATGAACCGTTTCATATATTATATGTTGGTGCTGGATAAGTTTTTATCTTCACTAATTAAAATCCAAATTAGAGAAATTTATCAATTTATTAATACTCTTAAATAACTTTTTAAATATCGGCATAATCTTGATGTGATATATTCCATTTTTGAGCAAGTAATTCCAAATTATATATCTAGCAAGTAGCTTTTAAATGTAATTTTCAAGATTTATGATCACTTTCATAGATATAAGACTTAATAGTGATACTTCTGCTTCCTTTACTAAATCCATTATCCAGGATGTTCTTGTTGTTGTTATTTGCCGTCCAGTCGGCCCCGACTCATAGAGACCCCTCCTTGGGTCTCCGAGGCAGTATCACTACGGAAGTAGGATTGCCCAACCTTCCTTCCAAGGAGTGTTGTCCAGGATAGATTGAATTTTTATTAAGCCATATGTAATAACATATAAATAACACTAAAATTAAAAAAAAAAATTATATATAACTGTGTAAACTTTGTAAACTATGTGAAGATCAATACCAATTCAAAGATTAGTAGTTTTAAGCTACTTGTTATTATTGTAGTTATAAGGTGTCATGGAGTCAGTTTTTGACCCATAGCAACCACATGTGACAGAGAAGAAAATGGCTTATATGGTTTTCTAGGCTGTAATCTTTATGGGAACAGATCTCCAGTCTTTCTTCCTAGGAGCCCCTGGGTCAGTTTGAACTGCCAACCTTTCAGTTAGTAGATCAGTGTTTAATTTTTGCACCACCAGGGTTTAAAATGGCACACACTACTCAATTTTCGATATACGTAACTTCAAATTCTTTTTTTAAAAATGGAAAGGAGATACTGGAATCATAATTTAAACTAAAATTAGCAACTCATGACCATAGCATGCAAAGTGAACCCCCTAGAATATTGTTGTAAATTATTAACTAGGAAATGCCAGACTAGATGGTCTTTAATCTGACTTTCAATGTTAAAATTCTCTTTTTTGATTTCCCCATCACAATTAATAAATTGTTTTACTCTACCATTAAAATATATATATATATTTTATCTTGTTTAATTCAGTTAACAGATTCAAAGGCAACTTTATATTTTTGTCGTTAGTCACTTGATTATTTCTAGTTTTCCCTAATAACCTAACTTTATCTTTCTAGGCTTTGTTTTATTTTCACAAATGTTTATTAGAGGACTTAATCTTTTCAAGGTCAATGAGTATTAGAAATAATTGTGTTTTAACTAAAAACACTCATTTGCAAATGCTTCACCTCACCAAGAAATGTGAAGTCTTAGTAACCATAAATTTTTGTTTCATGAAGGTGTTTTTCATATATACAGTGCTATATTTGGGGAAAATAAAAAGTATTGAAAGACAAATGACAACCAATTCAGGATTTTCCAAACAAACAAAACTTATCATATTTACTCAAGCTTTTTGCTATTGTTTATACTGTTGTTATGTGCTGTCGAGTTCGGCCCGACTCATAGAGACCTCTCCTTGGGTTTCTGAGGTGGTATCACTCCAGAAGTAGATTGCCCAACCTTCCTTCCGAGGAGTGGATGGTGGGTTTGAACCACCAGCCTTCTGGTTAGCAGTCAAGCGGTTTAGGCACTAGGCTACCAGAACTCCCACTATTTTGTATGTATACATTTTGGTATCTTGTCTGTAATAATGGAGTTCCAGGGTACATAAACACCCTTTACGTGTTTAAGTTCAACTATACATTCTCTAAGTACAGCACACCTCCTGCTGTACTCCACTTCACAGGTACAAACCAATTGCAAACAACAGCACACACATACACACACACACAAGGCATGTAGAGTGTGTGTCTTTCCCTTTTGTTTGGCACTGTGAGTTTATCTCCACAAGCAATGGATACAATTAAGACTGGAGTTGTTGACCTTTGGTCTTTTGGCCAAAACCAATGGAAAAAACAAAATGTGAATTATTTTAATAGTTTTCTGACAATTAAAAAGAAGTGAAATATATTGCTCAGCTAACCATGACATTGTTAGAGATGGCTTTTATTTGCAGATGTATTAGTAAAGAAACAATGTCAAAAAAGATTTGCATGCAGTGATAAGAATGTTCTATGGAAATATGACAAGAGAATGAGACATAACTTTGCTTAAATTTTCTATCAAAATATTTAAATGTTTGGATTTCTGCATAGTATTTCTAAGATTATTTACTGCTCATTACTGTATACATTAGATGTGCACACATCTTTAGTGCCTTGTAGGGCTGTACATAAAATGTCCACTGTATACTATGGGTAAATGTAAGGGTATTTTGAAAGATAATTCTGCTTATTGATGATTTTTCATTACGTGTTGAGCTTAAAATCTGACCCTCCAATCCACCACTACCCCATAAACTGATAGTCCATTGTACTCTTTAATGATCAATCTAAATGCCGCTTCCTTTGGGAAACTTTCATTCTTTCCCCCCTCCAGTCAGAGTAAGACTCCCTCATAGCTGGTTTGTTGGCAATCTGATCAACCTTCTGCCACTGCATTCATCTCTTCGCTCTCTAGTTAGCTGTTTGATTAGATTGTGAGTTTTTCTTGGGCTGAGATTGACTTATTTGTTTCATGCAGCCCACAGCACAGTGCCTGAGTATGCTAGATCCAATGCCATTTGTTATGAATGAATTGTTAAAATCTGTTCTTCAAAAGAAAATATCATGACTCATACAAATGTAAATGGTATGTGTCAAAGATTTTATTCAGCTCATTTATTAATAAATCAGTATGTTTTAAATGTTAAAACCAGTTCAAAGAGCATCTGAGAGATCATGTACGTGTGTCTGTGTGTCTGAAAGCATGTGCGATTTAATAAGAAAATGTATTAATTTTTCTGACTTAGATACAAAGCTAGTTACTATCTGCAGCGTAATAAACCATAACTTTTGGTGTTATCGGTTCCAGTGGGCAAAAATCATTTGCATCTCTTCTGGACAAAAGTCTTTAAGTTAACAGATGACATCGCTTAGTGTGAGAACTTTAATCCAAAGTAAATAGTGATTCAAACGAAGTACTATTAATTCGAGCTCTGGTAGCATAGTGGCTAAGGCACTTGACTGCTAACCAGAAGGCTGGCGGTTCAAACCCACCAGCCACTCCTCGGAAGGAAGGTTGGGCAATCCTACTTCCGTAGTGATACTGCCTCGGAAACCCAAGGAGGGGTCGCTATGAGTCAGGGCTGACTCGACGGCACATAACAACAACAACAACAACAACATCCATAATTGTTATATTCTATAAAGTCATTGTGAACACTGAATTAGAAAATACTGAAGCACTGATCCTAGGGGAAATACAGGGTTAAGGTTCCTGTGAGCCGTTGGTCACAATATTTTTATTAAGCAGTCAATACATAACCTTATTTTATGTGTTTCCACTTAAAGTCATCTTATTTAATATGTATAGTTGATTCATTATCATTAAATTCACAGCCAACAGCATGCTAAAGCATGCCCGAATGAAGCTCATAACACACATTACAGCTTACTTGTGCTGGTGGTGCAGTGCCTAAGGCATTTGACTGCTAACAGGAAGGCTGGCCGTTCAAACCCACCAGCCACTCCAAGGAAAGAAAGTTGGTCAATTTACTTCCGTAGTGATACCACCTCGGAAACCCAAGGAGGGGTCACTGTGAGTCGGTTCTGACTCCACCTCATTGTGTTGCATTTCGTTTGTTGTTGTGCTTAGAAACACTAGACAGCACTTTAGCACTGCCCTGGGAGGCTTTTTAAACAGCAAAACCATCAACACAAAGTACAAAAATGTATAAAATGTGAAACTAAGAAGACTGTAAAAGGACATTTGCTTACAGTGTTAGAGCTGAAATAAGAAGGTAGAACGTTGTCTTGTTCACTGTCTGCCAGGTGTTCTTCCTTAGCTAGGAACGTATATGTTGAGTGACTCGACTCACATTTATCGACACTATGCCTGACCACAAGTGACTGTGAAAACACGACAAATACTAATTTTGGGGTTGCAAATAAATTGTAGTGAGTAAAAAAAAACTCTCAATGATGGCATTTGTAGACAGTGAAATTTGGCTATATAGTCCTTTGACTGTAGATACTGCATGCTGTTGTTGTTAAGTGCCGTCGAGTCATTTCCGACTCATAGTGACCCCATGCACAGCAGAACGAAACACTGCCCGATCCCTCGCCAGCCCCACAAT
>NW_006921794.1:5716666-5728472 GCF_000298275.1 Orycteropus afer afer
TTTAGCCTAAACGGACTATTCCTAAAGGTGCACGGTAATGTACCAAACAGTGTTTCTTTGCTATTCATAAGGTTTTCCCTGGCCAATTCTTTGAGAAGTTGACGGCCTCTTCCTTCTTCCTAGTCTGTCTCAGTCTATAAGCTGGGCTGTTACCTGTGCACCAGTTGCATCTCGCTGGGTTTTAAACACCAGAGGCTCAGCCTCAAAACTCACATCTACATGTCACCACAGTAGAACAAACCGACAGACCAGTTTGTCTTGCTGTTGAAGACCTGTCGTATCACCCCCAACTGGGTCCCTGTGGCTGACTGTACCTCTGTCTGGCTTCCTGGCTTTTAATCCCCTTTCTCATGCTCTTCTGCACTGCTGTTTTGTGCGTCCCTGAGTTGTCCCTGGGGCTGACTGCTCTTCTGTCTGGGTTCCTAGCTTTTATCCCCTTTCTCCTGCTCTTCCGGCCTGCTACTCTGGGCAGGCCTGAGCTGCCTCTCCTCACCTAATCCCTTTGGCTGATTGCTCTTCTCTCTGGCCTCCTGGCTTTTAATCCCCTTTCTACTGCATAAGTGGCCATAACTCTCACATGATTTTGAGAAGATATGTTGCCTGCTTTCTTACTTAATTTCCAAGATTTAGCTAAATTTTTAATAAAAGAATGAATGAGTACAACATTCATAAATATATCTTTGAATGAAGGGACATTTCTAAGAGATTTATTCTGCAGATGCTGATCTTCTATTAATTTGAAAATCCAGCTTTACAAAATGACCAAATTTATATCCATTACCAGATAACTGAAGACTTGCTGTAATGGTTTAGTGATTTGAGGCCCCATCGACATTTTAAATATGCAGTGCAACTTCATTTTTGAGGAGGATTGTCTTTGAAGGCATTACTGGTATAGAGTTCAGGATTATAGTACACAAGATGCACGATAAAAATATTTGAACGATCTTCATCTGATATGACTATCTCATATTACTATCATTCATCTGAATAAAAATGATATTATGAAAACCATACATTTGCAAAAAAATATATTTCAATTCCATTGTCTTAATTATTGAGTGTTGCTATTATAGAAATATCCCAAATGGGTGGCTTTAACAAACAGAAATGGATTTTTTTCACAATTTAGGAGGCTAGACATATGAATTCTTTTGTTGACCCTCCACTTTATCAAGCATGACATCCTTCTCCAGAGAATGGTCTTTTCTGACAACATCACCAATGTAGGTGAGACAAAGCCTGGCTATTCTCACTTCTAAGGAATATTCCGGCTGCACTTCTTCCAGGACAGATTTGTTAGTTCTTTTAGCAGTCCACAGTACTTTCAGCATTCTTCGCCAATACCACAACTCAAAAGCATCAAGTCTTCTTTGGTCTTCCTTACTCATTGTCCAGTTCTCATATGCATATGAGGCAACTGAAAAATACCATGGCTTGGGTCAGGCACATCTTAGTCTTCAAGGAGATATCTTTGCTCTTCAGCACATGAAAGAAGTCTTTTGCAACAGATTAGCCCAATGCAATATGCCGTCTGATGTCTTGATTGCTGCTTCAATTGGTGTTGATTGTAGAAACAAGTAATACGAAGTCTTTGATAACTTCAGTCTTTTCTCCATCTATCATGATTCTCCTTATTGGTCCAGTTGTGAGGATTTTTGTTTTCTTTACACTGAGGTGCAATCCATACTGCTGACTGTAATCTTTAATCTTCATCAGAAAGTGTTTCAAGTCATCCTCACTTTCAGCAAGCAAAGTTGTGTTATCTTCATATTGCAGGTTATTAATGAGTCTTCCCCTAATCCTGATGCCATTTTCTTCTTCATATAATCCAGCTTCTTACATTATTTGCTCAGCATACAGATTGAATAAGTATGGTGAAAGGATACAACGCTGATGCATTCCCTAAACCATGCAGTATCCCCTTGTTCTGTTCGAATGACAGCCTCCTGTTTTATGTACAGTTTCCTCATGAGTACAATTAAGTGTTCTGGAATTCCCATTCTTCTCAGTGTTATCACAATTTCTTATGATCCACACAATCAAATGCCTTTTCATAGTCAATAAAACTCAAGTGAACATCTTTCTGGTATTCTTTGTTTTGAGCCAAAATCCATTTGCATTAGCTATGATATCCCTCACTCCATGTCCCCTTCTGAATCCAGCTTGCATTTCTGGAAGTTCTCTGTCAGTATACTGCTGCAATCATTTTTTAATTATCTTCAGTAAGATTTTACTTGCATGTGATATCAGTGAGATTGTCTGATAATTTTCACATTATGTGGGATCACCTTTCTTTGGAGTGGACACAAATATGGATCTCTTCCAGTCAGTTGGCCAGGTAGCTGTCTTCCAAATCCCTGTGCCTTATCTGCTTATTTTATATCTCAAAAGCTTAAAGCACGCTCCACACTTATATAGTCTCATTAACATAGCAAGTCTTCATCCAAATTTGGTTACAACAAGTATGGGGGTTAAGATTTATAAAACATATTTTTTGGGGACTCAAGTCAGTATACATCATCCATTTTAAGTTAGCTTGAAAATGTAATATAGGGATTTATATTTTAAGAATATTAATTAGGCAGTGATTATTTATCTTAATGAGCAAGTTATGCATGTATCAATCATTTTGAATAAGAATCAAGAAGGATGTATACAGTTAATTACTTCTAGTGCATATATGAATGTCAAAACTAGAATGGGCCAAATAAATCATCCATTGCAACTCCTTCAATTCACAAGCGAGGAAATTGACATTGAGAAACATAGTTTGTTAGTTATTATGAATGGCTATATGGATAATGAATTAACATATGGTTTTTCAAGAACATATTATTTTCATGTATAAGGTGAAATAGTGGTGCTGCTTGCTGAGTCGTTAGGAGTACACAGGATAAGCACTGTGTTTTTTATAGGCAATAAAACTGGTATCCTGAACTGAGATGACTCATAAAACATAACCAGCTTCAGTGTATGTGGTTTTCCACCCACCAAAGCAATTGCATTTTAAAAAGTAAAAATGTTGAGGGAGGGAGTAGAAATGGGTTACTGGGGAAAATATATGAAACTTTGTGAATTGCTCCAAAATAAAATTTTATTGCCACCAGAATTTATGTTTTCTTAGGGATATGACTAATCTGATACAATGAGGCCATCTCCTTTATTCTTGCTGTATGAAAGCTTATGATTTTATTTGTCTTTTTAATTTTCCATAGGTACCAAGATCCTTTTCTGTTAGTAAAAACTGTGGTGTTTTAAAATACTGGTAACTTTAGACCAATATTCTAATCTAAAGAAACTGAATAGAGTTCAGGAAAATGAGGAAGGAAGTGTTGTCTGCTCCTTACTCTCAAAAAAATAAACCAAACACACTGCCAGCGAGTCGATTCTGACTCATAGCGACCCCTCCTTGGGTTTCCAGGGCAGTATCTCTACAGAAGTAGATTGCCCAATCTTCCTTCTGAAGAGTGGCTGATGGGTTTGAACCACCAGCCTTCTAGTTAGCAGTCAAATGCCTTAGGCACTATACCTTTCATAAAATACATGAGTACCTCATGAAAACTTGTCTGCATTCACATGCCAAAGTTGACACATTTAAAACCCTTTAAAAATAGGTAGCAAAGACCTCAGAAAAGGGGAATAACATTTTTAAATGATGAATTTAAGCAATATGATGACAAATTAATTCAGATAATATTTCTGTGGTACTTAAGAAGAACAATGATCAGAATTAATTCTGCAGATCACCTTTGTTAGAACCTTCATGGTGTAATGATCCACATCTCAGGATGAATTAGTGTCTAACTTGCAGGCATGGTTTCCCTGAATAGAAAATAAGTTTACTGGAAGACTATTTGGTAGCTCACAAAGTTGATGTTGATGCAAGAAATCAAGAATTGGAGAACATATAGGAGCTAAGGAAGGATGGGCAGCATAGGAATTGTTGTGATCACCAGAATGGTTGAACAACACCACTGGCACCATGACTGTTGGATTTCTGCCATTGCAAAAATTCTGTTCTCAAGACCATGAAAAACTTATCAGTCATCCTTGTGTTTTATTAGATTTATTCTTGGGTCATTCCAAAATCCTATCTCAGGTAAGAACATTCATTGGCTAAGTACCTGAGACTTGATTTTTCCTAAATTTAACAATGAAGTACAATCTTAGTTAACTGCTGCTGCTGAAACAGAAATAGTACAATGAATGGCTTTAAATAATAGAAATTTATTTTCTCACAGTTCAGAAGGCTAGAAGTGCAAATTCAGGGCGTGTCTCCATGGGGAGGGCTTTCTTTGTCTATTTCACCTTTTAGTAGCATTCAGCAATCCTTGGGGATTCCTGGACTTACAGATTTATCTGTCTCTGTCATCTGTCTCCTTCTTCCCCTGGTCTGTGTCTCTCTGTCTATTTTGTTCTTTTTATAACTCTGAAGTCATTGGGTTTAGGACAAACCCTGCTTTGACCTCCTTAACATAACAAAATAAAAATCTTTAATTCCAAATATGGTCATATTTGCAGGTATCTCACTGCCATCAAGTCAATTCTGACTCATAGTGAACCTTTCTTGGGTTTCCAAGGTGGTATCTCTATGCAAGTAGATTGCCCAATCTTCCTTCTCAGGAGTAATGGTGGATTTGAACCTCCAGCATTCTGGTTAGCAGTCAAATGCCTTAGGCACTTTGGATTTGAATACACATTTTTGGGGAACACAATTCAATTCATAACAAGCAGTTATCTAAAATGGAAAGAACACTTAAAACCTGTTATTAAAAAACAAACAAACAAAAAAAAAAAAACTCTCCATTACAATGAATCTCATTCCAAAATAATTGAATCAAAATCTTAGAAGATATGATGAGTGAGGGACAAAGAACTTGGTATAGTCTTTGTCTCTGGTTTCCTGAAAATAACCCTTAGAATTTGCCAGTAATCAAGGTGCAAATGTAGCAAGAGTGCTAAAGACCATACCAGACAAATAACCTCAGGAAGGGATGGATGCATGTTGCAATCAATCATGCATATTCATTAATTTGATAGATCATGCATATGCAATGAGGCTCTGATCATTGAGTGTGCATAAGCTTTGGAAGCAGAAATTCTATGGAACTTCAGGATTGATGATGCTTGTAGGATGATCTAATGGCCCTGAGGGGATGAATCTCCATGAGAAAATCCTCTCCAAACCTTGCTTGTGCATCTTTCTGTGTATATCCTTTCCTTTCTGTATCTTTCCTCTGCAGAATGAGAGATGGTCCTTTTCCAGGAGTTGGTGAGATATTGCAATAGATTATCAGAACTGAAGGAATAGTGGGCTAGCTGGTCTAAATTGGAGGGAGTCATATAAACTCTTTAGGTTGTGGCTGGCACTCACTGATCTAGTCCCAAGTAAGAAAAGGGGCTTTGAAACAGCTGGGGTTGGAATGGATCAGAGAAGGGAAATAGAAATTTCTCTGAAACTCATACCACAAATTGGTGTCAACAGAAGTCAAATTCAATGCAATGACTCCTGACTCAGGAAAACATGGGATTTTGGAATACAAATTAAAATGGATGAGAGATTCTGCATGGTTATATTGGTCTTTGTTTCTGGATGGTTGCTTTGATCACTTTTACCTCTAAATAAAAATAAGCTGCTTTTAATAAGTAATAAACAGTTTTCACTGTTGTCAACACTTTATGAGTGTCTTGTGTTTGTGAATAGATCAGACTAAATGCACCCACACAAGGGTTGCTGCTCCTGGTTGGGGTCTTCATCCTAGTGGTCTTGTGGCTTCTTGGGATATATTTTTTAAACTTTTTAATCATGATTTGGGTGAAATTTTACAATCCATTACCCATATCTACCCCTATCTTTTAGCTATACATCTGTTTTACCTCTTCTCCTCTCCCCTGTCATCCCTGGTAACCAACAAAAGTTCCTTCACTATTTATAATAAATCTTTCCTTAACTTTTTATAATAATCTACTCATACAGTATTTGTCCTGTGATTGACTTATTTTTCACAGCACAATGTCTTCCAAATTCATCCTCATTATGAGAAAATTCATTGATTTTTCATTATTGCTAATGTTAAATAGTATCCCATTGTGTGTGTGTGCTATAGTTTGGTTTTTCATTCATCCATTGATGGGCATTTAGGTTGTTTCCATCTCTTTGTTACTATAAATAGTGCTATGATGAACATGAGTGTGTACATATCTACAGGTGTCTTGGATCTCACTCCTTTAGGATATATTCCTAAATCTGGTAATGAGATTGCTGGATCAACTGGTATTTCTATTTCCAACTTTTTAGGGAAACACCATACCATTTTCTACAGTGGTTGTACCATTTTATGGTCCCAATAGCAGTGTATGAGGATTCTAATCTCTCCACATCCTCTCCAGCATCTGTTGTTTCTGTCTTATTGAACTTTCTAATATTGCTGGTGTAAAATGATATCTTGTTGTTCTGATTTGCAGATCTCTAATGGCTAATGATGGCAAATATTTCTTTATGAATTTGTTGGCTGCTTCAATATCTTCATTAGTGAAGTATCTGTTCATGTTCTTTACCCATTTTTGAAGTGGATTGTTTGCCTTTTTAATGTTGAGGTATTGAAGCTTTTTGTAAATTTTAGAGATAAGTCCTTTGTTGGATATGTTGTTTCCAATTTTTTTTTCTCAATCCTTAGGTTCTCCTTTTACCTTTTTTTCAGAAAATCTTTTGATACTCATAAAAATTTAATTTTTAGAAGGTCCCATCTAGTTTCTCTTCTGCTGTTTGTGCATTTTGGGTTATACTTGATACTCTGAGACAACTTGAGTGGATCACACAATGAGAATATGCATTTTTAAGCAGAAACAGTCAATTTTGCTATAATGTGACATGTGCTCATTTCAATCACCACACTATACAGATTCACCCAAAAAAACCACAAAACTTATGGAGAAAAAGGAGGTAGGTCACAGAACTCCAAAACTTCATCCATAGTAACACATTAGAAAAAAAAAAAAAAAAAAGAAGGTAATGAAAACAGAACAATTTGACACATGTTAAATTGTTAAGAAACATGTTTATTGTTATTGCTATCCAAACCAAAAACCAAACTCACTGCTGGTGAGTTGGTCCCAACTCATAGCAACCCCTCCTTGGGTTTTCGAGGCAGTATCACTACAGGAGTAGGTTGCCCAACCTTCCTTCCAAGGAGTGACTGCTGGGTATAAACCACCAGCCTTCTGGTTAGCAATCAAATGCCTTAGGCATTATGCTACCAGAGCTCCTGTTATTGCTAATAGTTATTGCTATTAGTTGCCATTAAGTTGATTCCAAGTTATGGATATGCAACAAAAATTGCTGTCTACCCTGAAAAAGACCTGATGTTTGCTTTTGGAAGAGGGTGTTGAAAGGGCTGCAGCTTGTGAATTCTTTGTTAGTGGAGCAAGGAGAGCCACTTGAAATTACCTGCAAAGTTATAATTCCTATAATTCCAGATGTGCATTGGTTTGGCCCATAACATGTTGTTAACTGAAGTAATGGATAGCAGTTTGAAATGTGTTCATGTGCGTGTTCTGTGTATTCCAACATGGATTGGTTCAGCTGGTTGCAGTTTTCTGAATTCACCTGAGTTTTGTCTGGGTGAAATCATATATAAGCAAAACCAAACTTTGCCTTATGCTCAAATGGTTGTATAAATACCAATAATATTGAAGCAAATTAATGCTTCTAAACAGCCAATATGGCAAATTGGTTACAGTTCTGTGTGATCCCTATGTAAACCAAAATGTTAAGACCTTTAGGATCTTGGACCCTTCCCTAACTATACCATATGCTCTTCCTGTCTAATGCCCTCTATGAAATAAGCATCACAGTTTTACATTTCCTTTTATTCTGAGAGGGAGCATTGGGGGTTAAGTGGTAGAATTTTCACCTTCCATGTGGGACAACCAGGTTATGGCAAATGCACTTCATGTGTAGCCACCACCCATTTGTCAGTGGATGCTGTGTGTTGCTATGATGCTGAAACAAGTTTCCACAACCAAACTTGGAGATGGTATATATGCATGGGCTTGCTATGAATTGGGGATGACTCAATGGCAAATAACAACAACTCATTCATAGAGTGTAGATACAGCACAGCATTTTACCCATTTATATCCTGCACAAGTCCTTCCTTTTCAAGAGTTAATTTACAAAGCTTGTCAATACCCACCCACTGCCATTGTGTGGGTTCTGACACATAGTGACCCTTTAGAACAGAGTAGAACTGCCCCATAGGGTTTCTTTCTTTCTTTAATTTTATTGTGCTTTGGGTGCAAATTTACTGAGCAAAATTTGTTTTACATTCAACAGTTCATGTACATCTGATTTCACACCCCAATTACTACCCCTGACCATTACAAACTCTACTCCTCTCCCATCCCTTTGACTCCCTCCTCCCTGTGCTCTTCTTAACTATGCACACCTGTCTATCTAGCTTTCCTTCTGTGTGAATACTGCCCCTCTGGAGCCCCATGGCCGATTGCTCTAAGGAGTGTATCTAACTAGAGGAGGTGCATTCATCAGCCTGGGGTAAGTGTTCTGCATGTAGTCCTTTCTACTGCTGGGTAAAGAGCTATTCCATGGGAGTGAGTCCAGTTTTAGGCCTGAAGGGTAACCCGGGGCCATAGTATTGGGGGTTCCACCAGACTCCATCCAACCAGTAATTCTGATCATTTTTGTGGTTTTGAATCTTATCCCACATTTTTCCTCCACTCCATCCAGGATCTCCAGTTTTGATCCCTTCCTGAGTTCTTCTGGTCTCAGGCTCTATCATATCATTGGGCTAATTGTTTCCAGATTACTTTGATTTTCCTCACTCCACTTTGCTTGAGATGAGAGGAGACCAATAGTTGCATTTTGGATGACCACTTGAAAGCTTTTAAGACCCTAGTCATGAGATTCCGGTAAGATGAAGGAATAGGCAGATAGACTGCACAGACCCTCTTCAACAAAGAAAAGGGGTACCAATTAACACAGAAACAGAAGATAATCCTGGAGCCCCTGAGCTTTGAAGGGAAGGATATAGAAGTGGACTAAACTCCAACCAGTAAAAGAATATGCATGAAAACACCAAGAAAGGAGACATATAGAGCTGCGGACTATCAGTGATGCTGACATCATGGACAGCTTGGATATTGCCAAGTGGTGTTAGGACCTAAGAATTAACCTAAAAATCTTCCCTGTTAGCCAGGGGCTGCATGGAGGATTGCACTGGTGCCTGGTGAATAAAAGGGGAAGCAGCAAAGAGGGAGATGGGCTGAGCTGTGCACTTTTGCCTGTCTACAGGATGCAACCATTTTGAATGTTTACAAGAGGTTCGAGGGTGTCGGATATTTAAAGCAACAGCATTCTTCCATATTTCAGGGACTTAAAAATAGGCTCCACTTGGCTGAGAACCACAAGGACATTCAAGGCATGAATGACTGGAAAGGTGTGATATTCCACTTATTACCTAAGACACCACACCCTCTTGGTGAACAGAGGTGCAGCTATCCCTCACTCCCACCTACCTTCTGGGCCACCAGGAATTCCATCCCAGTCTGTGTGCTCAGATGAAGGCTGGGTGCCCTGCCCTGCCCTGCCGTGATTTTTTCTTCTTTTTTTTAGTTTGCTTGTTTTTGTCTGTTTTAAAATTCTTCTTGTTCTTTTTTTTCATTGTCCTTTTTATTATTATTCTTTAGTCTTCCCTTCCTAGGTTCTAGTTTTCAGTTTTTTCTTTCTCTCTCTTCCGTGTTCCTGGTTTGCATTTTTTCTTTCTTGTGGTTAACCCCATTCCTTCTTTTCTTTTTTCCTTAATTTTTCTTCCTTATTCTCATACTCTACCTTTTTTTTTCTCTTATTGATCTCTCCCCACATATTATGTGGTCTTTATTTTTTCTTTTTTTGGTAATTATTCCTGTGTGTTTACACAATGTGTTTTCTGTCCACTTGCTTTTACTTGTTTGATGGTTTTCTGATAGTTTTTGTCTAACTGAGTGGGAGACAGCTACAAAGCCCGTATGACACAACTACACCTGCATGTCTTGCAGCTCTATTACTGAGTGAGAGCCATTACTTCCTTCTTCACCAACTGGCCAATAATAAATGACCATCAAGAAGAGCCTGGACTGGGGGAATTGAATGGTGCCCAGCTGTCACTGTCACCCACTCAGAGGGGGATCTATGTGGGAAATTCTGGATAGAGTGGGAGGGCAGTGTGGAACAAAGCTCAAAATCATTGAAAAAAAAAAAAAAAAAAGAAGAAGAAAGGGGACTGGGTTGGTTGGTCTTGTGGAACCTGGTGAATCCACTGAGGCTGTGGGCCCTGACTGCCCTTCAGGTCTGGAATTGGACCCACATCTATGGCTTCCAGCCAGGCAGGGGACAGGCATGTGGGGTGAACATTTATGCTGGGTGGAGACTCCTCGGAGAGAACAATCATGAGAGAATGGAAGGGCTATGTATGCACAGGGATACAGCTCAGGGGGTGGAGGTGCATGGAGGGAAGGATACAGGGGGTGGCTGTGGGAGGGGAGTAGGAGGGGAGCTGTTGCATTGTTGTAGATCAATGACATGAGACAGGGTGTTTGTGGGCTGCTGTATGGAGGGTGAATTTGCTCTGTGGACTTTCACCCAAATCACACTGAAAAAAAAAGAAGAAGAAAAAGAAGAGCCTGACTCACTCTTAACTGCTCTTCACAAACAGTTAACAAGATCTAAATACAACAACGTCATAATGTCTCACAGAAAATAGACCACCACAGTTCACACAAAGAAGCAAGATAAAGTGATGGAAACAAGGGAACAGGATACAGACCCAGAACACATCCCTGAGGAAGAAGCAGCAATGGAACAACCTGATATGGAATTCAAAAGAATTATATTTATGTATCTTCATAGAATTGAGAGATAGATCAAGGAAAACACTGACAAAATTAAGGAAAACACAGACAAAACCCTAGGACAGCTTCAGAAGAAAATATAAGAACAAAATTACAAAATAAATGAAACATTAGAACTGATTCAAAATTTACAGATAGAAATTGAGAAGATTAATACTAAATTTTCAGAAATAGATAACACATTGAAAGGGCAAAGGACAAGAATTGATGCAATGGAAGACAGAATTAATGAGATTGAAGACAATACCTGAATACTTCTTTGGAAAGGGATCAATCAGAAAAAAAGATCAAAACAAAATGAAGAAAGCCTAAAGATCATGTGAGATACCATCAAAAGGAATAACCTATGTGTCACTGGAATTTCAGAACAGGAAGAGAAAAAGAAAACCACTGAGAAAATTGTCCAATATTTGTTGGAAGAGAATTTCCCTGATAGGATGAAAGATGAAAATATATCCATTCGGGAAGTCCAATGAACCCCAAACAGGAGAGACCCCAAAAGAAAATCAGCAAGACATATCATCATCAAACTCATTAAAAACAAAGACAAGGAAAGAATCCTGAAAGCAGCATGTTGTTATTGTTGTTGTTAAGTGCCGTTGAGTCATTTCTGACTCATAGCGACCCCATGCACAGCAGAACGAAACACTGCCCAATCCCATGCCAACCCCACAATCCCTGCTATACTTGAGCTCATCATTGCAGCAACCATATCAATCCATCTCGTTGAAGGCCTCCCCCTCATTCGTTGACCCTCCATCCTGCCAAGCATGACATCCTTCTCCAGGGAATGGTCCCTCCTTACAACATGACCAAAATAGGTGAGACAAAGTCTGGCCATTCTTGCTTCCAAGGAGCATTCTGGCTGCACTTCCTCCAGGACAGATCTGTTAGTTCT
>NW_006921794.1:5730413-5733729 GCF_000298275.1 Orycteropus afer afer
TTTCCTCATCTGTGGCTTTGGTGGTTGGGGCATAAATTTGAATAACAGTCATATTAATGGGTCTTCCTTGTAGGTGTATGGATATTATCCTATCACTGACAGCATTGTACTTCAGGACAGATCTTGAAGCATTCTTTGTGATGATGAATGCCATGCAATTCCTTTTCAAACTGTCATTCCCGGCATAGTAGATCATAAGGTTGTCTGATTCAACCATTCAAAGTAGCATGAGAAAAATGAAAAGTTACCTACAGAGGAGAACCAACAAGAATAAGCTCTGATTTCTCAGCAGAAACCATGCCAAGTGAGAAGGCAATGGGATGGTATATATAAAACCCTGAAAAGAAAAATTTCCACCCAAGAATTATATACCAGGCAAAATTGTCCCTCAAATATGATGGTGAAATTAGGAGATTTCCAGATAAGTGGAAATTAAAGGGATTTGCTAAAACCAGGCCAACCTTACAAGAGATAGTACAGGGAGTCCTTTGAACAGAGTACCAATAATAGCAAATAACCACCAACCATTAATACACAAGATGACATAACCCAGAAGCCACAGCTATGGACATATCCAAAGTAAAATGAGCTTACAAGATTGTAAACAGGGAACCAGAGACATCAATTGGCAAATGAGGACAACTACAAACCAAAAAGAAGAAAAATACTGTGTAGTTATTGTTGTTGTTGTTGTTAGGTGCTGTTGAGTCACTTCCGACTCATAGTAACCTCATGCACAGCAGAAAAAAACACCATCTAATCCCACACTGGATCCATGATCCTTGCTGTAGTTGAGCCCATTGTTGCAGCCATGAGGTCAATACATCTTGTCAAAGGCCTTCTCCTCTTTCGGCAACCCTCCAACTTACCAAGAATGACATCCTTCTCCAGGGAATGGTCCCCTCTGACAACATGACCAAAGTAGGTGAGACAAAGTCTGGCCATTGTCGCTTCCAAGGAGCATCTTGGCTGCACTTTCTCCAGGATAGATCTGTTAGTTCTTTTGGCAGTCTATGGTACCTTCAGCATTCTTTGCCAGCACCACAACTCAAAAGCATCAACTCTTCTTCAGTCTTCCTTATACATTGTCTAGCTCTCACATGCATACGAGGTGATTGGAAATATCATGGCCTGTCTCAGGTGCACCTTAGTTCTCAAGGAAACATCCTTGCTCCTCAGGACTTGAAAGAGTTCCTTTGCAGCTGACCTGCCAAGTGCTACACGTCATCTAACTTCTGCTTCCATTGGCCTTGATTGTAGAACCAAGCAACGTGAATTCAGCTACAGTAGTTGTAAAACTTCTAAATGGTAAGGAAGCCAAGAGAGTTGCAAGATAGAATGGAGAATTCTAAACTTGGGAAAAAAATTATAGCTTGCTTTATGGCCTAACATATGGTCTGTCGTGGAGAATGTTCCATTTGCACTGGAAAAAAACGGATATTGTGCTGTTGTTGGGCAAAGTGCTCTGTAGATGTCTATAAGATCAAGTTGGTGGAGTGTACTGTTGAGCTCTTCAGAGTCTTTGTTGATTTTCTTTCCAGCTGTTCTATCTTTCATTGAAAATGTTTTATTAAAATCTCCCACTATGACTGTGGAGTCATTAACCTTAAAATGATAAACCTTCACATCACAATAAAAAAAAAAACTAAAACAGCAGCAACAAGGAAATGATAACACGATTCATAAACATAATGTGTTAGCACATAAAATTTTCTGGAACAAAGAAACCAGGAACACCATGGAAAAACACATAACAAAATGATAGCAACCAATTCATACTTGTCAATAATTACACTGAATGTCAATAGATTAAATGCACCACTCAAGAAATGGAGAGTTGCAGACAGGATAAGAAAATATAAACCATCAATATGCTGTCTACAAGATACACACCTTAGAGACAAAGACTAAAATCGACTGAAAATCAAAGGTTGGGAAAAGATATGTCAAGCAAATGGCAACCAAACAAGAGCAGGAGTGAGAATATTAAATTCTGATCAAATTGACATTAAGAAAAAAAATCAAAATATGAGACAAGAAAGGACATTATATTTGATTAAAGGATCAATTGAACAAGAAGATATAACCATAATAGATATCTATGGACTCAATGAAAGAGCCCTAAAATACATAGATCAGACTTTACGCAAGTTGCAAAAGCAAATAGATACTCCACAGTCATAGTGGGAGACTTCAATAGATCACTTTCAATGAAAGATAGAACAACTGGAAAGAAAATCAACAGACGCTAAAGAGCTCAACAGTACAATCCACCAACATTACCTTATAGACATCTACAGAGCACTTCACCCAACAACAGCACAATATTCATTGTTTTCCAGTGCAAATGGAACATGCTCCATGACAGACCATATGTTAGGCCATAAAGAAAGCTTTAATAAATTTAAAAACATTGAAATAGTGCAAAGCACCTTCTAATATCACAATGCTATCAAATTATAGATCAGCAATAGGAAGGTAAGTGAAAAAAGAGCAAACACCTGGAAACTGAATAACACCTTCCCCAAAAATGACTGGGTAATAGAAGAAATAAAAAATGAAAAGATTTCTTGAAGAAACTGTAAGAGATCTACATAAATGGAAGAACATGCCATGCTCATGGATAGGAAGATTGGATGTTATGAAAATGTCAGTTCTACCAAAAGCAATTTATATATTCAATGCAATCCCAATCCACATCCCATCAACATTCTTTAAGGATATGGAAAAAAACAATCACTAACTTTATATGGAAAAGAAAGAGACCAAAAATGAGCAAAGCACTATTGAAGAAGAAGAACAAAGTTGGAGGTCTCACATTGCAAGATCTCAAAACTTACTATATAGCCACAGTAGTCAAAACTACCTGGCATTGGTACATTGACAGACACATAAACCAATGGAACAGAATTGAGAACCCAGAAATAGATTCATTGACTTGTGGTCAGCTGATTTTTGACAAAGGGCCAAAATCCATTAAGTGAGGAAGAGATTGTCTGTTTAGTAAATGGTGCTGGCAAAACTGGAGATCCATTTGAAGAAAAATGAAATAAGATCTGTACCTAATACCATACACAAAAATAACTCTAGATGGATCAAAGACTTAAATGTGAAACCTGAAATATAAACTTCCTCAAGGAAAAAATAGGGGCAAATTTAGGGGCCCTAGTTTATGGCATAAATAGACTATCAAGCATAACCCAAAATGTACAAACAGTAGAAGAGAAACTAGATGAATGGGACCTTCTAAAAATTAAATGTTTATGTGCTTCCAAAGACTTCTCCAAAAGAGTCAAAAGAGAACCTACAGATTGGG
>NW_006921794.1:5733829-5736351 GCF_000298275.1 Orycteropus afer afer
CCAAGCATAATTCAAAATGCATAAACAGCAGAAGAGAAGCCAGATGATTGAGACCTTCTAAAAATTAAATGTTTATGTGCTTCCAAAGACTTCTCCAAAAGAGTCAAAAGAGAACCTACAGATTGGGAAAAAATATTCAGCAATGACCTATCTGACAAGGGACTTATCTCTAGAATTTATGGAGAATTCCAACACCTCAATACCAAAAAGACAAATAATCCAATTAAAAAATGGGCTGAAGATATGAATAGACATTTCATCAAAGACGATATTCAGGCAGCCACCAAACACGTGAAGTAATGCTTACGATCATTAGCCATTAAAGAGATGCAAATCAAAACAACAATGAGATATCATCTGGCCCCAGCCCTAGGAGCAAAGTTCAACAATACAGAAAAAAACAAATGCTGGTGAGGGTGCACTGAGATGAAGACTTTCATACACTGCTGGTGGGACTGTAAAATGATACAACCACTGTGGAAACAGTATGGCGATTCCATACTGTTTTCCATAAAAAGTGGAATTAGACATATCATTTGACCAAGCCATTCATTCCATTACTAAGTATAGATCCTAAAGAAGTGAGAGCCATTACAAGAACAGATAGATGCACACCCACGTTCATTGCAGTACTATTGACAATAGCCAAAAGATGGAACAACCTAGGTGCCCATCAACAGAAGAATGGATAATCAAACTATGGTACATACACACAATGGAATACTATGCAACCCTAAAGAATAATGTAGAATCTGCAAAACACCACATAACATTGATGGACTTGAAGGACATTGTGCTGAGTGAAATAAGTCAATCACAGAAAGATAAATATTCTATTAGTTTATTATCATGAAAAGTCAAGGAAGGGGGGATTCAAAGTGGACTCTTGTCAGTAAGCACCACACTATTTATTTTCCTCTAGCATCTTAGTGCTTGAAAAACTAGGTCCAGCAGTTTGAATTAGGGATTTTGGTGCTCTGAACAGCTCACTGAATCAGAGTACACCAAACACAGAAGAGCAGGATTCGAAGAAAGGCACAGGGAGATTATTTAAGAAAGATCTACCTGGCAGAGGACAGACAGGCAGCCAAGAGAGGCCATTGGAAACTTCCCTGGGGCAGTCACTGACTGGCGGCCACCTGAGATCTCCATGAGCCAAGAAAGAAGACACCCTATATCAGCATACCAGTGACCACACCAACACCCAGCAAACAGCCCCAAGGATCTACCTCCAACAATTGGAGTAATCAGAAACTTGGGTCACAGAAGTGCAAATGGGCATGCGCAACACCACTGAAACTCAAGCAGAGAGCTCACTGTTGCACTAGGAGGGCGAGCTTGCTCCCCTCTCAGCACATCACTGAGTGGGCTTGGGTCAGCCTGGGAGACATTGTGCTTACCTTTGTCACTGATATCGGGATCACAGTTTACCAGCAGGTAATCTCCCAACTCCAGCACAGCTGAAATTGCACACATCTTTGGCGCCACAGGTGGGCGGTATCACAGACAAACTCCCGAGCCATTCGTAGTCTGGGGTTATTGTGCCAGTGCCACGGGCAGACGGGGCAGGGAGAGAGAGGAAGCCGAGGCTGAGTAGGGTCCCAGGAATTTGCCTTGGATCAGCTTTTTGGCACTGAGGGGCCTCGGAAGCAGGGTCTTTGAGTGTGCCTGAGCCTTTTGGAAAGTGGCGACTCCATAACAACAGGAATCTTTCCTGAGTTTGAGCCGCAGACTTATAAATAACTATGTCATCAATAACAGCCTGCGCAAAGCCCTAGAAACCAACTCTAGCAACGCCAAGCTTTCCTTCTTCTGCTCCCAACTTCTCTGCCAATAACTTCACTCATTCGATAGAAGAAACCATATTCAGCCAATTAACATAAAACCTCCAGCTTTGAATTCCAAACCCTCTTTACGACAAACAGAAACACATATCCACATTCCACATAGTGATTCCACCATCACAAAGAAAACAGCAGAGCGAGCCAACATACCTGAATCAATAATAAAATAAAGTATACCAGCTTCACTGTTTCAAAATAGTAAACCATAAAACCAAGACAAAGCAAATCAACATGTAACCAACAGCTAAAGACAACCTAAAGAGACAGTGTTCTACCAGATTCCAGGGGCTTAAGAAGAGGTTCTGCTTTCCAGTAACACCAAGGACACCCTGGACCTGTACGACTGAAAAGGTCCTAGTTGACACCTTTTTGTTTTGTTTTTTCCCCCAGTTCCTGGTTAAAATATATTTTTTAAAAATATTATTTTTTTTTCTCATGGTTAACCCCATTCCTTTTTTTTTTTTATTTTTCTCATTTTTTTCTTCATTATTATCCTTCTCTTTTTTCTCTTAGTACCCTATCCCAGATAGAGCAGGTTTTCTTGTTTTCTTCTTCTTTGCTACTTTTCTTCTTTTTTGGGTTATTGTACCTGTGTGATTGGGAGCTCTGGTAGCATAGTGGCTAAGACACTTGCCTGCTAACCAGATGGCTGGAGGTTCAAATCCACCAGCCACTCCT
>NW_006921794.1:5741395-5757753 GCF_000298275.1 Orycteropus afer afer
ATTTGGTAATGACATATCTGACAAGGGACTTATCTCTAGAATTTATAGAAAACTCCAACACCTCAATAACAGAAAGACAAACAATCCAATTAAAAAATGGGCAGGAGACATGAAAAGACACTTCACCAAGTACAATATTCTAGCAGGCAACAAACATATGAAATGCTCAAGATCATGAGCTATTAGAGAGATGTAAATCAAAATAATAATGAGATACCTTCTTGCTCCAGCACTAATAGCAAAGTTCAATGAGAAAGAAAATAACAAATGCTGGTGAGGATGTGGAGAGATCGGGACTCTCATATACTGCCGGTGGGACTGTAAAATGGTACAACCATTGTGGAAAGCAGTATGGCCATTCCTTCAGAAGTTGGAACTAGAAATACCATTTGACCCAGCTATTCCATTACTAGGTATGTATCCTAAAGAAGTCAAAGCCATGACAAGAACAGACATATGTACACCCATGTTCATCGTGGCACTATTTACAGTAGCCAAGAGATGGAAGCAACCTAGGTGACCATCAACTGAGGAATGGATATCCAAATTATGTTACATACACACAATGGAATACTATGCAACCCTAAAGAATAATGTAGAATCTGCAAAACACTGTATAACATGGATGAACTTGGAGGACAGTATGCTGAGTGAAATAAGTCAATCACAAAAGGACAAATATTGTATTAGTTCATTATTGTAAAAGTCAAGGAAACATTTATCTATGGAAGGACATTTTTTTTGTTGGTTACCAGGGGTGGAAGGGGAGGGGAGGGAATACTGTTAGATAGATAGAGATAAGTATTGATTTGGGTGAAAAGAAGGGCAATGTACCAAATGTGAGTGATCAATATAGTGGCATTGAGGAAGAGAAAGACATAGAGGGGTACATGGGAAGTACAGACAGAAAAGATTAACCCTTTTGCACATATAGTACGGTGTTGTCAGTGAAGGCAAACACGGGTATATGGGTGGATAGGTGGGTGGATAGGCTGAACTATTAGGTATGTATAGCTATGAAGTGGGGAGTGTATCCAAGAATATGTACAGGGTTGGCAGGAAATGGTCCTATAGCTTTATGTGTATGATCTGAATTCCCAGGTATACAGTGGAGCTGACAAGGGGCAAGGATGTAGTCACTGCTTGGTCACAGCCAGCTACCCAGAGGGACTGAGTAGTTGAACCTGTGGGCTCAGGACCATAGTCGCAGAGGACATCAAGCTCAATTGGCACAACATACTACACAAAACATTGTTCCACCTCCTACTGTGGTGAGTAGTGACTGATCTTAAAAGCTAACAAGATGCCATCTAGATGCTATGATGGGTCTCTCATCATCCAGAGCCAAGAAGAATGAAGAAAAGCAAAGATGTATGGAAACAATTAGTCCAAGCAACTGGTACATCATGCAATCCTCAGCCTATTTGACTGTGAGAACAGAAGAACTAGATGGTCCCTAGCTACCACTGTCAACCACTCGATGAGGGATCTATGTAGAAAATCCTGGATAGAGTGGGAGAACATTGTGGAACAAAACTCAAAATAATTTAAAAAAAGGGGGGGGGGGGTGGGGAAGACCAAGTTTGCTGGTCTGATAGAGCCTGATGGAACCACTGTGACTGTGGCTCCTAGCAGCCTTTCAGGTCTGGAATTGAACCCACACCTGTGGCTTCCAGCCAAACAAAAGACAAGGTAATGAGCTGAACGTTTACATTACATAGATACATTCCTTGGAGAGATGAATCATGGGAGAATAGAAGGGCTGTGTATTAACAGGGAAACAGCTCAGGGGGCAGGAGTGCATGGAGGGATGGACACAGGGAAGAGGTAACTATGGGGAGGAAGTAGGAGGGGAGCCCTTGCACTGTGGGAAATTGCAGTCAATATCATGAGACAAAGTGTATGTGAGCTGCTGTATGGAAAATGTTTTACTCTGTAAACTTTCACCCAAATCACAATTAAAAAAAAAAAAAAAGAGAGAGAGCCTAGTCACTACTCACCAAAGTAGGTTGTGGAACAAGATTTTTATGTACTATTTTGTGCCAACTGAGCTTGGTGTCCCCCACGACTGTGGTTCTGAGTCAGCAGGCCCAGTGATTCTTCACTCAAGTTCTTCTCTCAAGTGGTTGTCGCTGAAAGGGTACTCCAACTCTGTCTTCTATTACTTCTGTAATGTGTGTAGCTAATTTTGTAGTGTAAGTGCATGTGTAAGATTATTGTCAGCTAAATCTGTCCTTGGTCTAGGGTTTATTCCTGTTCACCACCCTCTACCTGATCGTCTCCCTTGTCCTTGCATTTATCTGTAGTCTGGTGTTTGGTGTTAGTGGTAATGCAGTTTTGTACATTTATTATTATTTACTTCTGTTTATATCTTATGTGCATGTTTCAGTGTCCTTCCTCTCCCCCATCATGCTGGTCACAGACTATTTCCATAGCGTCCCTCCCATCACCTAAATCAACATGTGACCCCCAACTAGTCTGAAACTTTGCCTCCCCTTCCCTCCCATTCCCGATAACCTACAAAGTGAGTTTCCTTCCCTAAGTAAACCTTTCCTTGAGTTTTTACAATAATGGGCTCAAGACTACTTCATCTTTCTCCTGCCAAGAAGCTGCTGGGTTCTAACCACCATCCTTATGGTTAGCAGCCAAATGCTTTAACTGCTATACCACCAGAGCACTTTGTCTTCTTAATAAACTTTTTTTCTTTCTTTTTTGATTGATTGATTGCAATAGACTTTTTTAATTACCACAACTACGATCTCTTATCCACCTCCATCCAAAGTGTCTCACTTCCCCAGGCTCTATAACTTCAGCATCTGATTTTTTATTTTTCTTCTTATCATCTTCAGTAATGTTTAACTGCTTTTAGAAAACAAAACAAACAAACAAGCAAAATAATAAAAAAAAAAAATGTTGCCGCTGAATGGATTCAGACCACTGTGACCCCATGTATGCAGAGTAGAGCTGTGGTCTGTAGGGTTTTCAATGCTGTGACTTTTTGGAAGCAGATCATCAGGACTTTCTTCCACCTTTGGGTGCATTTGAAGTGACGAGCTCTAAGTTAATAGAGGAGTACTTGACCATTAGTGCCACCCAAAACCCCAAAACAAAGTCATTGCCATTGTGTTAACCATTGCTTAACCACTGCTCCACCCAGGGACTTCTTAATTTCTTTAAACCCACTGCCGTTGAGTCAATTCTGACTCATAGTGACCCTATAGAACAGAGCAGAACTCTCCCTCAGAACTTCCAAGGCTGTAAATATTTATCAAAGCAGAGTGCGTCATCTTTCTCCCAAGAAACAGCTGGTGGGTTCAAACTGCCAAAAACATTGACAACAGTGCCACTGAGCTCCTTTAATTCCTTTGTTGTTGTTGTTATGTGCCATCGAGCCAGACCTGACTCATAGTGACCCCTCCTTGGGTTTCTGAGGCAGCATCAATTTGACACCTTGATCTTGCAGATGCCAACTCACCAAGAAGCTACTGATCTCCTCCCAGCAGCAAATTTGAGCCTTTTCATCACCCCTAGTCTTTCATCTGTGTCTTTGCTGTCTATTAATAAACTCAAACCTAGTTTGTAATTTTTCCTGTTATTCTCTATTCTTCAGGTAAAAATCTAAGCATGAAAACCTGTTCTATAGTGATCAGTAACAGCATTTCATATTTGGCTTATCTCATTTGGAGATGTACCAGATTGTAATGTGACTGCTTAAACTTGGTCATTTTATCACCTTACTATATAAAATGTAAATAAAAGCAGGACTTTGAGATTCCACACATACTAAGAAGGCTGCAGTATTACTTTTTTTTTCCCCAAAATGAAAACCATACCAATGTCTTTTTAATACAAAGAAATTTCTTCTATATTTCAGTCCTGGCTGCTATGGTTTTTAACTTTACATTTCATTTGGGAGATTAAAGACAGGGGATCATTACAAGTCTTCTAAAAAGCCAAGGGACTGCAGTTAGATTAAAAGCTATTTATTCTGCACTTTGTATTTTCTTTAGTCCTTATTTTCAGATTGAACATAAGGTATCTTGCAGCACAGATTGCTTTCAGAAAGATGGATTTGACTAAAAATCATACTATGCATTCATCCAATAAACATTTATTTTTGAATGCCTATTGTAATTCAGGGTCCCTGCTAGCCCAAGGCACACAAAAATGAATGGGCAAAAGTTCTTGTCTTCAAGGAGCTGTGGTGAATTCTATCATAATTTGCCCATATATCCTTTTCTAAGAAGGAAGTACTCATTTCAACTGCAGGGAACATTGAGGGCTGAGTGTTCTTAACAAAGTCTGTGTCTGACCAGTTCTTGTCCACAGCTGAAGAGAACAACCTCACTCACTGCAGGTCTTGTCCATTTCACAGAGGAAGCCCACATCCAATAACTGGTCAGTTTGGGAATTTATATCCTTTGCCTCAATTTGGTACAGTCTTGAAGGGCCATCCCAGCTCCAGATCTCGCCATCTAATTGGCTGGGTGCTTTGTTGTAAATACATCAATTTACAGTTCAAATTCTCCCTTTACCCAATCCTGAGTCCTTTGCTCCCCTACAACTGTAGATCTTGAAGACATGAGAACATGCCCCAGCGAACATATACATGTAAATCTCTGTCTCAGAGTCTGCTTCCCAAGGGAACTGACTGGCAATAGGAGTTAATAGTTTAATTGGAAGGACCACAATGGGCATTCATAATTGCAATAATATTTCAAAAATCACTCTAGTAGAGGTAAGCCCACTGTGCTAGGAAAGAAGTACTTAACTCAGGCTGAGATGGGAGGGGGGAAATCATGAAAATTGTCTGGAGAATGTGAGCTTTGAATTAAGAAGGTAATATTAATAAGAGTTAGCAGGCAGAGCCGTGGTAAAGGAGAAGAAAGGAAGGCCCTACTACACTGAAAAAGTAGTGTGTGCAAAGGCAAAGACCCATGAATAGGCTTGGGATATTCACGAAAATTCTGGTAGTTCAGTATGAGCTGTGATTATGGGCAAGAGAGAAAACAAGGAGATGTGCTGATTAAGTGGTAGGTGAGGACGAAATCATGAAGGCATTTCCTTTCCTGTTGAACTTACATTGTATACTGAAAACAACTGGACTATTGAAGTTTTAAGCCGAGCAGTAAGAAAGTTTATATTGACAGTAATGTGGACATCAGTTGGAATGAGGTGAAGATGGAGGCATGGAGTCACTTTAACAAGCTGTTATGAAATCCTAGGAAAAATGGGGTGGATAGTACCAAGATATAAGATGTTAGCAATGAGAAGATTTGAGAGCTAATTGGATTTAATGATATAATTGGGGTAACAATGAGGAGGCAAGGCATATCATTCTAGCATGGGTTTATGGGAAACCTGAAAACAGGAGTTTGAAGGATAAACCTGTTAATTTCAGTTATGAATTTAAAGTGTGTATGGGACATCCAAGCGAATACATACAGGAGAAGAAAGAAAGAACAAAGAGAGGCAGACATATTTAGGTTATAGCTAAAAGTGTAACTTGAGCAGCCAGGAAGAATATACAGAGAAAGGAGAAATTAAAGGAAAGACTGGAACTTAGGGAAAATCTCTATGTTTAAAATAGGACAGAAGAGAGAAGGCCACAGAGGCATGCTTCTGGCACTGGCATCGTTGCTATGGTTACTCTCTACTTAATATCAAGGTGAGTAAATTTTTAAGTTTTAAGTGTGTTATCCTTTATTTGAGTACCTAATTATTTTTCAAAATAGTCATTTTGGGGACAATATTCTATTAGTTATTTTATTATAATATAAACAAGGAGACTAAAAGAGATAGGGACAGTTATGCTATTCTTATAGTAAATTGAAGTTAGGCATAGTAATTTATTAGAAAGATGACAAAAAATACAGATCTAGAGAGAGTGCAATTTAGGTTACAAATTAATTCCTCTTGTTTGCAGTGGAACAAGATTTTAGTTATCATATATGCACAAACTCAATTAGTTTAAAACACTTGAAGACATTCACAAGCATGATCTATTTTAAAGATCCTAAACTCTCCTTCCTTCTTGATCTTTCCCTCATATTTTTCCTGCTTTCTCCTGATTTAAAGTTACCAGGTATCTATAAAAACTGTAGACCATGCGAAATGTAAATATTGGTAAATTTCCTGATTTTTTTTTATCATTTCTCTTGAGTCAAAACATTTTTTATAAATGTAGTCTTAGATTATATAATCTCACATTAGATTTTATTTTACCTCATACTATGGCATATGGTATCATTCATTTTGAACACTTTCTCTGTTTTTTCTTTTTTATCCAATATCATTCTAATATACATACATATGTTGCTGTTGTTGTTGTTGTTGTTGTTGTTGTTGTTATGTGCTGTCGAGTTGGACCTGACGCATAGTGACCCCTCCTTGGGTTGCTGAGGCAGTATCACTACAGAAATAGATTGCCCCATCTTCCTTCTGAGGAGTGGCTTGTGGGTTTGAACCTCCAGCCTTCTGGTTAGCAGCCAAGTGCCTTAGGCACTATGCTACCAGAGCTTCCAAAGAAGCTTCAGTTCTCTTTTTTAATTTTAATTTTTTTTTTAATTTTTGCTTTTATCTTTATTTAAGAAAGATTATTTTACAGTGGCTTTCAGAACTTACAGGTATTTAATTAAATGGAGATTGAATGGTACATTAGTGTCCATCAGGCATTATATATTTCAGTAGGCAATTAAAAAGGGCAAAATATTCTAAGTGAATTTTTAAATATTTTCTTCCAATCATTAACCACAGTATCCACGTCTATATTTTGTAAATGTAAGGCACTGGATACCTCATGAGCATGCTCTCGTCACAGTCGCTTTTATTGATGGTCTAGCTGAGCTTCATTTCCTAGCTGAGAAACCTTGTCGGTCAATTTATTCCAACATAACACCATTTGGTTGGGTGGTTATTAATCCTGTAATTGTTCACGGCATGCCAGGAATAATTCAGTTAATTATTACAATATGTCTTACTTTGTCATGCTTCTCTATGTCAAAATACCCATTGCATATATTGGAGGAAAATCTGATGATTATTTAAGTTCTAGAAGTAAAAATTGATTCCTAACTCAAAATGTAACCAAAGGTATTTTTTTATGTGCCACATATAAAGCATCTGTTGGCCTAACTGCAGTTTGATCAATTATAACCTCTGATTTTAATTGGTCCACTACTTCTACTCTTTTATTAAAGAATCTAGAAGAAAGAATCATCTTAACTGAATATTAGTTTCAATTAAGTGCTACAGTGTAACAATTCACCCTAAATCATATTAAAAAGGGAATTTGATTTTCATCAATTCACTATATGAGAATAGAACTAAAGTCTACCATTCCATTACAGTCATGAAATTAAATGTTTGTGCAGTTAGGTAAAAAGTTGTGATGATGTATATAATAACTTTCATGCACAGAATTAAATTTGGTTAAAGATGTTTGGGGTTGGATATGCCTGAATGGATTCCAGAATGTAAAACTCTATCAATAAAACATAATAATATATGGATCAGTATATTCTAACACTCACAATAGGTTATTTTAGTTCACTATAGAAATGGAAAATGCAATATTCATTATGCAGCACTGTGCTTGCATTAAATCGTGTTCAGCAAGGAATATTCCATAAGAGAAAGGAATACAACCACTGCTTTAAATGTAGCTTCTTTAACTAGCCTCTAACTTACATTGGAAGGGACTTGAAGACACACAGCAACAACTTAAAATAACCAAATGGCCATGTACTTGTTAACAAAATTAATGTCCTTCTTTCATGTAAAATTATCAATAGTATTAATTGATTGCAATCAAGAGACTCTAAAGGAATTTAAAGGCATTGCTGATGTGACCCCTTTTGGTGGTGTTGGAATGTGATGTAACAGAGAAATAAATTAAAGATGCATTCTCATTCAGATGATAAAAATCATGACATTAAGGGAGAAATTCTGATATTGGCTGGAGATTGCTGAATTTGGAGTCAGTTTAGATTTATTATTTATGAATTTTGTGAGTTTAGGCAAATTACTAAGGCTTATCTATAAAAATGGTATTGCAATAATTACTTTTGCAAGTTGTATAAAAACATGAAATAAAGTGATGCATGGTAATGTATTTTTGAACTTTTAATAACTGTATGAATATAAAGAGTTATGATAAAGATCATAAATTTGCACCAACTCATTGAGAGTTGTACTCCAGTGTTAATGTATATTGGACTGAATTGATCTCTTCATTAATTCTATTACTATTGATTTTTCTAAATTACTTTATAGATTAGAACACTTTATAATATATGTGATTGAGGAAATCAAGAGCATATTTCCTCAAACATGAAGGTATGTTTGCAAAAACCCCTTAAAAACGCTGTCAGAAATGTGCAAGATATTATATGAAAATTTCAATGGATTATCAGTTGTCAAAATACAAAGTATAAAATGCTTTCAATAAAGTCAAATGAATTGTTATATCCATATAATTTTTTTTAATTGTAAATGTAATTCTGTTTTTTAGTTGACTTTCAATGGATAGGTGCACCAAATATTTGTAATAACATAATGGAATATATAATGAAGAAGTACTTGCCACAAAAATATAGAAATGTTACAGTAAATACAAAATATAACAAATATACTTTTAAATGCAGGCTGGATTTTAAAAAGTAGTGGAATTCTCCAGTAGGTAAAAATGAAGAGGATAAAAACTACAAATGTCCTATTTGAGGAATAGGGGTGAGAATGGTGGGAGGATGGTTGTTTAGGTTTATGTGAACTAAGTTTGAATGCCCACATAGACGTATACGTCATGTGTTTGACATTGGAAATGAGACCACCAAGCTTATAGCTGGATCCTTTGAGGGTGCCATTTTTTTTTCTTCAGGTAATCTGGTAGATTATGTAATCCGACCTCCCCTCTATATTAAAAATGCATTGATGACTCAACATCATTAGTCCTTTTAGTGAAATGCAAATCAAACTCACAATGAGACACCACTAAGATAGATATCATCAAAACTGTGAAAAATAACAAGTATTAGCAAAGATGTAGAGAAATTCGACCTCTCATCCATTGCTGATGGGAATGCAAAATGGTGCAGGCTCTGTGGAAAACATTTTGGTGGTTCTTGCAAGAGTTACACATAGACTTACCATACGACCCAGCAAGTCCATTCCTAAGTATGTAGCAAAATTATTAAAAGCAGTGACTCAAACAGACACGTGTGCACCAATGTTTACTAGAGCATTTTTTACAATATTCAAAAGGTGGAAGGAACCCAAGAGCCCATCAACAGATGATTGAATTACGAAAATGAATTTCTGATACATTCTATGACATGGATGAACCTTGAAAACATTATGTTAAGTGAAATAAACCAAACACAAAAGACAAATATTATATACTCTCACTTATATGAATGTGTAAAGATTAAAACAAAACAAAACTAATGATTACCAGGGGCTGGGAGGAAGGAGGAATGGGGAATTAAAAAAAATAGAAACACATATCAATGAGCTGACAGGAACATAAAGACTATTCCAGAAAAAAAAAAAAAAAAAGCAAACTCACTGCTGTGGAGTCGATTGTGACTCATAGGGACCCCTCCTTGTGTTTCTGAGATGGTATCTCTAAGGAAGTAGATTGCCTACTCTTCCTTCCAAGGAGTGGCTGGTGAGTTTGAACTGCCAAACTCTGATTAGCCTTAGGCCTAACCATAGTGTTAGGTACTACACCACCAGAGTTCCCATAAAGACTATTAACAGGCCCAAAACTAAGTAAAGGCAGGTACCTCAGAGGTAAACAGAGCAATGGGACTAGCTTTGGCCTTGATGGCATTTGCCTCACATTGTGGAAAATAGCATAGAAAATCCTGAAGAACTACATACAGTACCAGTGTTCAGGTGATCATACATAAACTTATTCCCGATAGGATTGCAAGGAAAGTTGCCTGTCTGGAACTTTGGAGCTGAGTAGAGATGAAAGAAACCTCCCTCTGAGAACTCACGTCTAAACCCTGGGCCTCATGTGGCTTTGAAACTCAAATCTACATTACATGGCATATATGATAAATTCAAGTTAGAAACCATGCAGGGGAAAATATCCTCTCTGGAGGAATCCCCTTTCATACCTAGACTCCAGTAAGTTCCATAGTTAAAACGTTAAAACATATATATATATATATAATCTCTCACAATAAAAAAAATTACAAAACTCTAAATACCTCATTATATAGCACGTCCAGTAGAAGTAACAGATTGCCAAGTCAGATCTACTAAAAATTCACATATAGGAAGTATCAGTCCTCAATATCAACTACATACAATATCACTAAAAATATAAAAGCAAGTGACAAATAACAATCAAGAGCAAGAAAATATTAAAATGACTAAAAGACTAGAAAATAAACCAGATAGAACTCCTGGAAGTAAAAATAGTATTTTAAATTGAACATTTAATATGGTTTTACTAGCTACAGAAAATGACAAAATTGTTCAGAATGCAGAATAGAGAGACAAAGAACAGAAAAAGTTTACAAGAGAGTTAAGAGAAATGGTTTAAAAATGTCCAAGGATTATGAAAGACTTCTATCTACTTTTAGGTTTTAAGCGGGATGTGAAATTTGTATCTGTTCCCATGATGTGAACCTGCAAAACTCCAGATTCAGTGGGAGGATCTTTATTACAGAAGAGAGAGTAAACAAAGAATGACATTTTGATCGGTAACTGAGTTCTCAACAACAATGAAAACCAGGAGAGAGTGGAAAAATATTTTTAGTATGCTGAGATAAAAAAAAAAAAAAAAAAACTGTCCATCTGAAAATGTGTACCAAGTGAAAATAATTTTCAGAATGAAGGTACAATAAAGACATTTTCAGAAAAGCAAGCCTAGGGAATTGTGCTAGCAACAGATTGTCATTAAAAAAAGTTTTCTATTTGATACATTTTATAGAGAAAAAAATGAACCTGGATGCAAAGTCTGAGCTGCAAGCAAGAATAATGAGCCAAACTCATTGCCATTAAGTAGATTCTGACTCATATTGACCCTATAGGACAAAGGAGAACTAACTGCCCCACAGGGTTTCTAAGGCAGTACATCTTTATAGAAGCAGGCTGCCTCGAGTTTCTTCCCCAGAATGACTGGTTTGGACCACTGATCTTCTGTTTGCAGCTGAATGCTTTAACCTAAAGTTAAAGAAAGTAGTATGTGCCTAAAACAAGCATTATTTACAACAAGCAAAATCTATATGATCTTGTGAAATTTTTAAAAAGCACATATCAAACACTCTGGAATGCAAAAGCTGGAAACAAAGAAGAATCACTGGTAGTTGGAAAATTTGGCCTTGGTGACAGAAATAACGCTGGAACTCGCATGGTAGAATTTTACAAGACCAATGACTTTTTCATTGCAAACACCTTTTCTCAGCAACACAAACGGCAGCTCTACACATGGACTTCACCAGATGGAACACACAGGAATCAGATTGACTGCATCTGTGGCAAGAGGCAGTGGAAAAGCTCAATATCTTCAGCCTAAAACCAGGCCAGGAGCTGATTGTGGAACACACCATCAACTGCTCATATGCAAGCTCAACTTAAAACAAGTCCAAGAGAGACAAAATATGATCTTGAAAATATCCCTCCTGAATTTAGAGATCATCTAAATAATAGATTTGATGCATTGAACACCAATGACTGAAAACAAGAAGAATTGGAAGATATCAAGAACATTATCCATAAGAAATCAAGAGATCACTAAAAAGATGAGAAAAGAAGACCAAAATGGATGACAGAAGAGACTCTGAAACTTGCCCATGAACAGAGTAAAGCCAATGAAAGAAAGGACAAGGAAAAAGAGCTGCACAGAAGATTTCAAAGAGCAGCTCAAGCACACAAAACCAATTACTATAATGAAATGTGCAAAGACCTGGAGTTTGAAAACCAAAAGGGAAGAACATATTCAGCATTTCTCAAGCTGAAAGAATTGAAGAAAAAATTTAAGACTTGAGTTGCAATATTGAGAGATTCTATGGGCAAAATATTGAATGGTGCAGGAAACATCAAGAGATGGCAGGAATACATAGAATCACTGTACCAAAAAGAACTGGTCAATCTTCATCCATTTCAGGAAGTGGCATATGATCTAGAAGAAATGGTACTGAAGGAGGAAGTCAAAGATGCATGAAAAAATGTTTGCAGCAGTATATGGACAGAGAACTTCCAGAGGTGCAAGCTGGATTCAGAAGAGGACATGGAACAAGGGATAGCATAGCTATTGTCAGATGTATCTTGGCTCAAGGCAAAGAATACCAGAAAGATGTTGACTTGTGTTTTATTGACTATGCAAAGGCATTTGATTGTGTGGATCATGACAAATTATGGATAACATTGAGAAGAATGGGAATTCCTGAACACTTGATTGTATTCATGAGGAACCTGTACCTTGACCAGGAATCTGTCATTTGAACAGAACAAGGGGACACTACATGGTTTAAAATCATGAAGGGAGTGCATCAAGGTTGTATCTTTTCCCCATACTTATTCAATCTATATGTTGAGCAAATACTCCAAGAAGGTGAACTATATGAAGAAAAACATGGCATCAGGATTGGAGGAAGACTCATTAACAACCTGAGATACACAGACGATACAACTTTGCTTGCTGAAAGTGAGGATGACTTGAGGCACTTACTGATGGAGGTTGAAGAATACAGTCTGCAGTATGGATTACATCTCAATATAAAGAAAACAAAAATCCTTACAACTGGACCAATGAGCAGCATCACAACAAATGGAGAGAAGATTGAGGTTGTCAAAGAATTCATGTTGCTTGTTCTACAATCGATAGCAATGGAAGCAGCAGTCAGGACATTAGATGATGTGTAGCACTGGGAAAGTCAACAGCGAAGGAACTGTTTCAAGTGCTGAGGAGCAAGGATGTCTCCTTGGGGACTAAGGTGCGCCTGACACAAGCCATGATATTTCCAATTGCCTCATATGCATGTGAGAGCTGGAAAATGAATAAGGAAGACTGAAGAAGAGTTGATGCTTTTGAATTGTGGTGCTGGCGAAGAATGCTGAAAGGACCATGGACTGCTAAAAGAACTAACAGATCTGTCCTGGAGGAAGTGTACCCGAAATGCTCCTTGAAAGGAAGAATGGCCAGACTTCGTCTCACATATTTTGGTCATGTTTTCAGAAGGGACCGTTCCCTGGAGAAGGATGACATGCTTGGTAAGGTGGAGGGTCGACGAAAGAGGGAGAGGCCTTCAACGAGATGGATTGACATGGTGACTGCGATGATGCGCTCAAGTATAGCAGGGATCGTGGGGTTGGCACGGGATAGGGCAGTGTTTCGTTCTGCTGTGCATGGGGTCACTATGAGTCGGAGACAACTCGACGGCACCTAACAACAACAACATATCAAAGATAATTATTACCAAATCAATAAAGAATTATTTGTGTTAAAGTGTTCTGAGTGCCTTGTTTCATTCAACAGAAGCATAATGATATTGATTAATTTAAAACATTGATAAGTTATTAATAGAGTACATAACTTTCTAACTAATAGAAGAAAATAAAAGACATAAGAAATGCCTTTGCTTCAGTCAAGGGATAATGTCTGAGCAGAGATTGATATTGGGGGAAAAAATTCCTTGTAATATTAGACAGTGAAAAGAAAATCTTCTTTTTCATAAAATAAAATCTGACCACCAGATCAGAGTAGTGACAAGTAGGTTTACTGACTCTCTCTGAGATATGAATAAATACATTAAATGGGAAGGCTTCCCTGAGAATCTGTAACTATGGGAAATGTATTTTGTCACATGATCCAGGAATCTCTTATTCAGAATATTATCATAGTGATACCCCTGTGAAGACTGGTTGAAGCCAATCCCAAATTAATCTGTATGTGCAAGACTTCAACTCAGGCTACACAATATATCCATTCAGAGATGCTGAGCTCAGAATCCCAAACCCCAAATAACTGGGTAGCAAGCCCTGGTGGTGTAGTGATTCATGCATTTGTCTGTTAGCCAAGAGATTGGGGTTTGAAGCCACCAGCTACTCCATGGAAGAAAGAAGAGGCGGTCTTAGGTAGTCTGCTTTGTAAAGATTTACAGCCTTGAAAATCCTATGGAGCAGTTCTACTCTGTCTTAAAGGGTTGTTGTGAGTTAGAATCAACTGTATAGCAGTGGGTTTGGTTTTTTGGTTTTAACACCTGCTAAATAAGAGTCTGCAGACACTACAAACAAGTAATAGATCTCCAGAAACTTAAAATGATAGGTAATTGAAGAAAGAATTTAGAAACAATGTGCTAAAAATGATAGAAGACATGAACGAAAGGATAAAGAAATAAACAAAAAAGCTAATATTAATAGTAATAATTATAACCATCATAAAAAACATGACAAGTACTACAGAGAAGTTTGAAACCAAAGAATATTGCCATTAAAATTTAAAACAGAAACTACACAGGTGTATTAAACTAGTACTAAACACATGGTACTAAAAGTTAGAATTCTAGAGTCAAAGGTCTTTTGAGCAAAGGAAAAAAGTTATATTAGAAGCAACCAATGACATTTACAAAGGAATAACATAAACTTAGAGCAGATATCTCCAAAGCAAAGTAGAGGTTATAAGAAATGGAGAAACATCTTCAGAGGGGCAAGATTAAAAAAAAAAATCATAAACTTAAAATGATCTATATAATTACAGAATAAAATCGAGCAAGGGAGATTTAACGTATAGTTATTTGTCACTTAGAATCTATTTGGGCAACGTCCAACCACATACAGTTTTTTTTAAGGAAACAGAATAGAAAGAACAGCTCTCTTTTTATTCATTATTTCCCACTAATGAAACCCAGACCCTTGCAGCAGTAGACCACTGGTGAGATATAGGCAGGTGAGACAGAAAACATGGCTCTTGGTTCAGGCTCTCAGGCTTTGTTCAGCGGACAGGCAAGAGGAAGGGTTTACAGGACTGGCACGCTCTGCTTCCTCCTCACTTTCCTCCTAGCTTCAGCTACCTCCAGCTCTGCTCCCTCCAGCTCTGCTCCCTCCAGCTCTGCTCTCCAACACTGGCTCTTTCAGCAGCTGCCTCTGCAGCCACCTCTTCTTTTGACCTTTGCCAGCAGCTCCAGAAGCAGCAGCAACGGCAGCAGTGGAGACAAGGCTGACCAAATCACATAATGTCCTATTTCACAGAACAAATTGTGGACTCTAAGCGATGCATATCTGTGCAATTCCGTCTGTGTGCTGAAAGATACCATTAAGCAAGTGAAAAAGAAGAATCCCTGACCAATATATATGTATGTATATCCATATGTATATATTGACGAATGACTTGTATGCAGAACACAAAGAATTATTATAAATGTGTATGAAAAAGAGATATAACACACTATAAGAAAAGGACAAAATTATGCAATAACTAACCAAAGAGGCTAGCCAACAGGTAAAATGACATATGAGAATGTACATCTCAGGGAATTCCAGAGTAAAAACAGTGCACACCTGAAAGATTGACAAGTTTTGTAGAGGTTGTGTATCAACTGCAACTCTCTATAGTGGTGGGGGCGGGGGCTGTTCCCATGAAAAGCTATGCACTGTCTAGATGGAACCCCTCTAGGTCATTTGATTGAGCCTATCTTTGCATTTGAGCTATTTTAAAACAATACATTTTCTACATACAGCACTGGCCTTTCTGGGTATTTGTTTCTAGCTCTATTTTTTTGTTACCGTTCTGTATAAATGCATTTCTTCTTTCACTTCTCTTTTGAACTAGTTATAACATCTGCCTGGATCCCTCTTTGATAGTGTTAAATAAAATCTTTTACACGTGTTCATTTTTAAATCTGTATGAGAGTCATGATTTTACCCTTTTTTGAAAATTAACATCTCATACACTGTTGATGGAAGTATAAATTGGTACAACTGCCTTGGAAAACTGTTTGGTGGTATCTGCTAAGCTCAATATAATAATATGCTATGTATATACTTTCCCAAGTGTGTACATCTGTCCACTAAAAGAAAGTTCGTAGAATGTTCAAAAGAATGTTCAAAGAAACATTATTTGTAGTTGCTTGTAGAGTTTGTAGTTGATGGAAACTACTCAAATGCCCATCAAAAGTGGAATGGAAAAATAAACTGTGTTATAATTAAACAATTAAATACATCAAGCAATGATAATTAAAAGAAACAGCAAAACAAATATGAACAAAAATTTGTTAAAAAATTTCTTTATAAATATTGTTGTTGTTGTTATGTGCCGTTGAGTCGGCCCCGACTCATAGCGACCCCTCCTTGGGTTTCCGAGGCAGTATCACTACGGAAGTAGGAATGCCCAACCTTCCTTCCGA
>NW_006921794.1:5758618-5774571 GCF_000298275.1 Orycteropus afer afer
TGTAGTGATACTTCCTCAGAAACCCAAGGAGGGGTCGCTATGAGTCGGGGCCAACTTGACGGCACATAACAACAACAACAACAACATTATATATACATATATATATTTATAGTTATAAAGGAGTCTGTTTAGGTCAAGGAAGGTTATATTTTCTTTGTGCTTATTCAGTTAAAGTTTGCCCTGCCAAAATAATAAGCATGTCGTACTGAACAATTATTCACTGGGGAGCTGAGGCTTCTCCATTCCACACACTCTGCTTTTAAGTTGTTATTGACATAGTTTTACAGAACAGGTGTTTGAGCCCTTGTTGACACCATTCGCTAAGTAATATATACTACTACTTTCTGATGAATATTTGAAAGCCATATGTGAGTGATTTGGGGAACTTATTGTCACTTTGGCTTATATGTGTTGCTGTCCCTTTCCACTGATGCAGATTATCAAAAATTTTCTAGGAAAATATTCTGAGAATTCCCAGCTGCGGTTCAATCTAGATTTATGAAATGAGACATACATTTACTTTACAGAGATCTTCATTGAAATCTGAATGAAATATTGTCTTAAAATTATCTGGATAGAAAATATCAAGTTGAACCATGTGAAATTATCAGTATTTGACCTAAAAACCTGCAATTATATATCATTCAAACTAATATCTGCATATTAATATTGCATCCCCCAAATAATACCATAGAATATGTAGGACTTATATTTCTAATCTCATTTTCTCAGACAGTGGTGGTTCATATTCTTTAATATGATTTCAGTTGAGAGGAGATTAGCTTGACAGAGAGCTTTGAAAAATTTTTCTTACATGGAATTTTGAAAGTTCAGTAACTTGTCCCTTTGGTTGACAGGTAGAGAAGACAGAGACATTTCTCTTTTCTCCTACTTTGAATCTTTAGCACCTGGAAGAGCTCCCAACTAGGTGATAGTCAGTAAATACTACAGTGAATGCATGAAATAATGCTTTTAATTTTATATGAATCTGGGAGACAAAAAAGAGCAATTATTTTACCATTCCCTGAAAGACCTGTGGTGGCGTAGGGGGTAAGGTTAACCAGAAGGTCAGCAGTCCGAACTCACCAGCTGATCCATGGGAGAAAAGGGAAGCAATCTACCGCTGTCAAGATTTACAGCCTTGGAAACCCAATCGGGGTCACAATGAGTTGGAATTGACTTGATGTCAGTGGGTGTGGGACCAAGTCCTAGTTGGCCTGGTGGTGCATTTGGTTAAGTGCTCAGCTGCAAATTGAAAGGTCAACAGTTTGAACCCATCAGCTGCTACGACTGATGTTAACAGTCGACTTCTGTAATGATTACAGCTTTGGTAACCCTATGGGGCAATTCTACTCTGATGTACAGGGTCACAATGAGTGAGAACTGACTCACAGCCTTGTGTATACTCAGTCCCAAGCACTTTTTCCTTTAAAATATGTATTATGTTTTCTGATCACAGAAGTAATCTATGCTTATTATAAACAGCTTCAAACATTCCAGAAATATGCAACAGAAAGTACAAGTCCCCTTACCCTAGGTCTCAAGATTACCCTTGTTCATAGGTTGTGGATGTTCCTTGACATATGATCCTATCATAGGTTGATATATGTTCCTATCATATATGTATACATAATATACTTATAAATTTATCCCTAAAACCAAATACAAATTATGATCACTGGAGTCCTTTTCTGTTTGCCAAGTAGTAAAGTTTAACTCCTTAGAAATGATGTGAATGCTTGAGGAGATGCTTACGAATAAGGCACAGACAGGTGGTTACCTCATTTCATCTTCACAACATCCCTGAGTATCCATTCTTAGAGAACAACATCAGGGCCCAAAGGTATTAAGGAACTTGCCAGAGGTCACATGGCTAGATGAATTTTGAGTTTCTGCCCTAAAATACATTGTGCTCCTTGGGATTTATTTATTTTTTCTTTTTCATGTAATGCCAACAATCTAAATGAAATGAATATATTATTCCAGACATCTATTGTTAGTCATTATATTGTCCACTATTCACATTTGGCATCAATTAAGAATACCTTTTCACTTTAAATTCAAATGTCAACTGCTTAGCTCTATTTAAAATAATCAAACAAAGGAAAACACAAGTGGTCCAGTTTACTGAGATCAAGTCAGCCCCTGGAAAATAAAAACTGTACATGTGCAGCTGAAAACTTCCATCACACCAGCATAAGTAAAAATATAAAACATCATCTTCAGAGGAGGAAAAAAATGAAGTCATATATCACTTAAGAAAAGATACATTATAAACTCAGTAATAAAACAATTGGATTGAAAGGTTAAAGAACACAAAGAGACTTATCTAGAGCCCAGAGCTCTACAATTTCTCCCTAACTGGTAAAGGGTTTATTTCTGTCATCTTAAAAGAACATTTAAATTCCCTAACAAGCTTAGTGTAAAAATGTGAAGATACTTAGATAGAAGGAAGAATAACTTCATTTAATTCTGCACATTTCAGAAATGCCCATTAGTGTGTGGGTCTCCGTATGTTAAAGTGAGAGCTAGTTTGTACAAAGAAAGCATACCTGAGGCCATACTGAAGAAAAAACTGTGGCACTTTCTAAATCTTTAGAAACCAAAAGCTGTAGGAGGCTGCCTAATCATTTGTCTTACAAACAGAGCATACCTTCGTTCACATACTGGTGTCTTATAAACCTAAAGGCATCAACTGCATTTGTCACTAACTCCAACCCAGTATTTGTTTTCAATCATTTCTAACTGGAGAGGCCTGGACGACACAAACCCAATTTAAAGGCTAACAAAATTGTCTTCCTGTCTCTGTATTGCAACAAGTTATATACCTCATATAAAGGAGAGGACTTCCTGTCTCTCTGGTCTGGCAGCTCTTATATTGGTTCAGCTTTTCAATAATAGTCTAAAAACTGGTACCAGAAGATTTAAAAGTGTTCATGATGTTGTTTGTAGAATCGGTTTGTATATTCCCTGTTGAATTTGAACTGTAATCATCTATGTTTTCTTGCAAAAGACACAATTGATTTGCCAAACGTGAAATTCATAGCTTGAACTCATAGCAACATTAAAGCAGGCGCCCTCTTGGGAGGTGGCATGCAGTAGGTACAGGGAATGAGTTTTACAGAGTGGCCTCCCACCAGTCCAGCCTTGGGCAAGTTACCTAGCTTCTCAGTGACTCATTGTTCTTTTATCTAAAAGAGGGGTATCATTCCATATTCCATGGTGCTCCTGTGAGGATTATATCAAAGAACATAAAGCTTATAATTTGCTTTTATTTCTTACATGCATGGTGTTCATTCTGACTCCCGGCGACCCTACATGAGCAGAGTAGAACTGCTCCATACGGTCTTCAAGGCTGTGACCTTTTGAAAGCAGATCACCAAGCCTGTCTACTGAGGTGCCTCTGGGTGGGTTTGAAACTCCAACCTTTCTGTTAGTAGTTGAGCACCATTCAGGGACTCTAAACACATGTAATAATTGCATCACATCCCTGATCTTCCTCCTTCATGGACATTGATTCATTCATTTGAAATAATACAATAGGAACCTTTCCTCTTTCTTCTCCCTGAGTGTGACATGGGGCAAAATATTCTGGATTTCATACTAGCATGTTTTATGTTTGTCAAAAAAAATTATAGAGATAATTTGGCTCCATCTTGAACATAGAGCACAGAAATTGGGTCCATTGCTGCCATTTTCCTCTTAGATTGCTCTCCTCTGTCACAACATAGTAGTTATGAAAAATGAAACCATAAATTCAATTTAGAGGGCAATTTGCAGCTAATCTTTGGAGTAATTCCAGTGTGAATAATACAGCAATTTGGATGCATGGCCAATCTATTCCTCCCTGATTTATTAGTATTTAAGAAATCTTTATTTCATTAATGATAAGTACTAAACAAGAGAGAGTTCCTCCAAAATATCTACCTTCAAATCAGTGTTTACGGTTCTGAAAAATGCCTAATTTGTTGTTAAAATTGCAATGACAAATAAAAGATTTTGTTTTGTTTTCTTGAAGACACCAGTTAGGTTTAGATTTTGAGCAGTAACTCTTTCCAGCTCTTGTATGAACTCTCAGCTCTAGGCTATACAGCTTGCCTCAGACCTTAGCAACTCTTACTTGCTTTTTAAAGTTATGTAAATTTGCCCTCACTTTGAAACAAATGAACCAACTTCTCCTTGCAACAAATTCTTCATCACAGTCATCTTCACTTGCTGCACATGCAGCTTTTAAATCATTGAAAAGTCTTTGGGCTCTCTTTGTACTAAACCAAACCAAACCCACTGCCATCGAGTTGATTCCAACTTATAGTGACGTTACAGGACAGGGAAGAACTGTCCCATAGGGTTTTCAAGACTGTAAATATTTATGGAAGCAGACTGCCTCATTTAGAGTGCTTTAGAGTGGTTTAAAAAATGTCTTATTCATCCTCCCCTCTCCTTTAGAGTGGCTGAGGGGTTCAAATGGCTGACTTTTTGGTTGGCAGCTGAATGCTTTAACCACTGGCCACCAGAGCTCCTTTCTTGTACTAAAGTAAGGCTAATTAAGAACAATATGCTTCTCTTCTCATTTATGTACAAATTCTTAAAAACACACTTAGAAACGGATCTTGTTCCATAACTTGGGGACTGCCTGTATCTCCACCAGCCCCACCCCCACCCCCACCCTGCCAGTATGACTCCCATTAGAGTTAGCATTTTGAATATCTCAGTCCCTGAAAAACCCTGGGATTTCCTGTTGATTTCCTACACTCCTTATACCTTGATGGATGTACTAAAACCTAGCTGCAAAAAAGAATGACATTTTGTTCATGTCTAGGAGTCTAGTTTATCTGATAAAATTTTTCCTAGTTATTAAAACTCCACATTCTGACACATCCAATATACTTGGAGTCAATGTACTTAACAAGTATATGTTTAAATTGAGGGTAACATCTTATTAAAATCTCTGAAGAGTAATTCTCAGAAAATGTTTACATTCATTTTCTTTTCTGTATTTTTATTGCAGAGGATTTAACTGCTGTGTGTTTAACTCTAGAAACAGCTATTTCAAAATGAAACCAAGCAAAATAGAAAGATGTAAAGCTTTTCCTTTTCTTTTCTTGTTTTTTTTTTTTTTTTTTCTATAAAATGTCTTATTCATCCTCCCCTCTCCATTTAGCTTATCTAAAAGTGAGGCACATGAATCACCTAGATTTTGTATTATCCCGTTAAGCAGGGACTTTCAGCACTAGGTATACAAAATCCCCCTCAACTCTGGCATTCGTTAAAATGAAGTAAATAAACAAGAAGTGAGTGATGGCCCAAAGGTTGTAGCAGAGAGATGAGCCATTACAGGTGTTGTATAATGCAAGGATACAAGATCATATATTGAAAGCGGCCACTGATAGTAAGAACATGGCCAATTGCTTTGTAAATGGGAATAAAATTTACATTGCAAACTGGCCAATAGCACCATGAAGTTTTCCCAGTAGTTATATATTTGTAACTTTTTATATGTAGTGGGTATTCAACAAGCAATGAACTTAATCTTGGGTCAGAAGGAAAAAGGCACATTAATATTACAGTCCTTATCTGACATTAAATAACATGAATTGTCAGTGCTAAATCCAAAGGATGCCTGTAGAAAATGAGTGGATTTCAGAGCCCCTATTCCACCCATGGAACTTGTTAGCAGAGGGAGAGTGTGCTTGTTGTGGGAATCTGCTCTTGAATATAATTTCAAATTCACTAGTGAAAGCATGAAAGACCCTTAAACTTGGAGCTCTCCACATATGTTTGTGTGCTACATTCCTATAGTTTGTTTCTGGTCATTGGTTCTTGACTTTCAAAATGGAGTTGTAGGTTGAGCTTAAACCCTGAGTAGTGAGGAGAGGAAGAGACAAGTACATATTCAGAAGTACCTTAATCTGAGCTGCATCCATTTTTCACCTGCTTCAAGTTAAAGGTCAATTCTCTTTATCAGATGACATTGTGAGGCATGTACAGCACTATCTTCATTTCACCCTCCAAATGGCACAGTTTCAAAAATACCCAACACACAATGGCATCTTTATCTTCTTTATTTTCATACTGTGAAAATGGCATGAAATTTTACCAGGAAACTGTTCTTAATGCCAGCTAAATTATACTTAATTATTGGTAGGAATGTTTCTACACTTTACATTATAAGTCACTTCTCTGTTTGGATACGAAGCCCAGCTTTGTTATTACAGTTTTGTTTTGTTTTACTTTTTATATTGTCCATGCACACACACAAAAATTGCTGGTGACTAAACTCTTGGAGTGTTTGCACTTTCTATTATATTGTTGTTAGGTGCCGTTGAGTCGTTTCCGACTCATAGCGACCCCATGCACAGCAGAACGAAACACTGTCCGATCCAACGCCAGCTCCATGATCCCTGCTATACTTGAGCCCATTGTCGCAGCTACCGTGTCAATCCATCTCGTTGAAGGCCTTCCCCTCTGTCCTCGACCCTCTATCTTACCAAGCATGACATCCTTCTCCAGGGAATGGTCCCTTCTGACAACATGACCAAAGTAGGTGAGACGAAGTCTGGCCATTCTCACTTCCAACGAGCATTTCCGGAGCACATCCTCCAGGACAGATCTGTTAGTTCTTTTAGCAGTCCATGGTACTTTCAGCATTCTTCACCAGCACCACAACTCAAAAACATCATCTCTTTTTCAGTCTTCCTTATTCATTGTCCAGCTCTCACACGCATACGAGGCGATTGGAAATATCATGGCCTGTGTCAGGCACACTTTAGCCCCCAAGGAGACATCCTTGCTCCTCAGCACTTGAAACAGTTCCTTCACAGCCAACCTGCCCAGTGCTACACGTCGTCTAATGTTCTGACCTGACTGATGCTTCCATTGGCATTGATTATAGAACCAAGCAATGTGAATTCTTTGACAACATCAATGTTTTCTCCATTTATCATGATGCTGCTCACTGGTCCAGTTGTGAGGATTTTTGTTTTCTTTATGTTGAGACGTAATCCATACTGCAGACTGGATTCTTCATTCTTCATCAGTAAGTGCCAAGTCATCCTCATTTTCAGCAAGCAAAGTTGTATCATCAGCGTATCTCAGGTTGTTAACGATTCTTACTCCAGTCCTGATGCCACATTTTTCTTCATATAATCCAGCTTCTCAGATTATTTGCTCAGCACATAATTGAGTAGGTATGGTGAAATGATACAACCCAGATACACTTCCTTCTTGATTTTAAACCATGTAGTGTCCCCTCTTTCTGTTCGAACAACAACCTCCTGGTCAAGGTACAGGTTCCTCATGAGTACATTCAAGTGTTTGGGAATTCCCATTCTTCTCATTGTTATCCATAATTTGTCATGATCCACATAATCAAAAGCCTTTGCACAGTCAATAAAGCACAAGTAAACATCTTTCTGGTATTTTTTGCCTTGAGCAAAGCTCCATCTGACAGCAGCTATGATATCCCTTGTTCCACGTTCTCTTCTGAATCCAACTTGCACCTCTGGAAATTCTCTGCCAATATACTGCTGCAACTGTTTTTGAGTTTTTGAAGTATTTTCAGTAAGATCTTACTTTTGTGCGATATTCATGATATTGTTCAATAATTTCCACATTCTGTGGGATAACCTTTCTTTGGAATGGGTAGAAATATGGATCTCTTCCAGTCAGTTGACCAGGTAGTTGTCTTCCAAATCTCCCGGCATAATCATGTGAGTGCCTCCAATGGGGCATCAGTTTGTTGAAATATCTCAATGGGTATTCCGTCAATTCCTGGAGCCTTGTTCTTCGCCAATTCCTTCATTTCAGCTTCAACTTTCTTCTTCAATACCATTGGTTCTAGATCATGTGCCACCTCCTAAAATGGATGAAGATTGACCAGTTCTTTTTGGTACAGTGACTCTGTGTATTCCTTCCATCTTTTTTGAGGTTTCCTGCATCACTCAATATTTTGCCCATACAATCTTTCAATATTGCAACTAGAGGCTTAATTTTTTTCCTCAATTCTTTCAGCTTGAGAAATGCCGAGCACGTTCTTACCTTTTGGTTTTCTAATTCCAGGTCTTTGCACATTTCATTATAGTAATTGGCTTTGTCTTCTCAAGCTGCTCTTTGAAATCTTTGGTTCAGCTCTTTTATCTTGTCATTTCTTTCATTGGCTTTAGCTACTCTCCACTCAAGGGCAAGTTTCAGAATCTCTTATGTCATCCATTTAGGTCTTCTCTTCTTTTCTTGTCCTTTTAGTAACATCTTACTTTTCTTCTTGGATAATGTTCTTGATATCATCCCACAATTCTTCTGGTTTTTGGTCATTGGTGTTCAATGCATCAAATCTATTCTTTAGATGGCCTCTAAATTCAGGAGGGGTATATTCATGATCATATTTTGTCTCTCTTGGACTTGTTTTAAGTTGAACTTGCATATGAGCAGTTGATAGTCTGTTCCACAATCAGCTCCTGGCCTGGTTTGGGCTGAAGATATTGAGCTTTTCCACTGCCTCTTGCCACAGATGGTCGATCTGATTCCTGTGTGTTCCATTTGGTGGAGTCCACGTGTATAGCTGCCATTTGTGTTATTGAAAAAAAAGTGTTTGCAATGAATAAGTCATTGGTCTTGCAAAATTCATTCTACCATGCGAGTTCCAGCACTATTTCTGTCACAAAGACCAAATTTTCCAACTCCCAGTGATTTGTCTTTGTTTCCAACTTTTGCATTCCAGTCACCAGTGATAATTAACACATCTTGATTGCATGTTCAGTCAATTTCAGACTACAGAAGTTATAAAAATCTTCAATTTCCTCATCTTTGGGTTTGGTGATTGGTGAATAATTTTGAATAATATTCGTATTAATGGGCCTTCCTTATAGGCATATGGATATTATCCTATCACTGACAGCATTGTACTTCAGGATAGATCTTGAAACATCCTTTGTGATGATGAATTCCATGTTGTTCCTCTTCAAACTCTCTTTCCCAGCACAATAGATCAATTATATGGTTGTCTGATTCAAAATGGCCAAAACCAGTCCATTTCAGCTCCCTAATGCCTAGGATATCAATTTTTATGTGTGCCATTTCATTTTTGACAACTTCCAATTTTCCAAGATTTGTACTTTGTACATTTCATGTTCCAATTGTTAATGGATGTTTGCAGCTCTTTCTCCTCAAATTGAGTGGTGCCACGTAAGCAAATGGAGGTATCAAAAGCTTTACCTTATCCATATGAGTAAGGCTCGTTTTACTCTGATGATGCAGCTCTTTCCCAGTTCTATGTTGAGAGCCTTCTAACCTAAGTGACTCTTCCTCCTCCTCTGTATTGGACAATGTTTCCAGAGTATTCATAAAGTTGCACGGTAATGTATCAGACAGTGTTTCTTTGCTATTCATAAGGTTTTCCTTGGCCAGTTCTTTGAGAAGTGGATGGCCTCTTCCTTCTTCCTAGTCTGTCTCAGTCTGCAAGCCCCACTGATAACTGTGCAGCTGTGCAACCCACTGGGTTTGAAACACCAGTGGCATAGCCTCAAGACTCACAGCAACACGTCACCACAGTAGGACAAACTGACAGACAAGTTTTCCTCCTGTAACTGTTGGAAAGCTCTCCAACCACCCTTACCTGGATCCCTGCAGCTGACTCCTCACTCTGTCCTGGTCCTGGGCCTTTTTCTCTCCTTTCTCCCACTTTCCGGCCTTGCTGCTTGTGGGGCGTCGCCTTGATTCCCTCTCCTCACCTGGATCCCTGTAGCTGACTCCTCCCTTTCTATTATAGCCAAAGAAAATCCTTCTTCATAAGCCTTTCACTTTTACTCACGTACTCACAGCCATAGATTTGAACCTGACTTGTTGAGACCCTCCTTGGGTTTCTGAGGCGATATCACTATGGAAATAGATTGCTCAACCTTCCTTCCAAGGAGTTGCTGGTGGGTTTTAACCACCAGCCTTCTGGTTAGCAGTCAAATGCCGTGGGCACAATGCTACCAGAGGTCCTCTTTCACTTGCATAAGATTCAATTGTATTCAACACCCTGAGGCTCATATCTTTGGCTTCAAACTTGTTCTTACCTGTTCAGTGATGGCCAAAAAGTGAAATCAGAATGAGCCCAAATTTGTAAAATGTGTGTGAACCAGAACAGTAGCTGGAAGGGGAAAAACTATTGGCTGATGCCTGCTAGAAACGTAATCTCTCTCCAAGAAAACAAGGGCAGCATGTGTGTTGCATAGTAACCAAATCTCTTGAAAGGGAGTGTTGGAAACAGTGGTGCTCTTCTCAAAGACCTGGCCTGCTGCACCACTTTTTCTACATGTTGCTCTCCACAGTCTTGGCAATAATCCAGTCTTCCGCATCAGGTTCCTGAAAGGGCTCCCTACTCCTCTTTTGAGTCTCCCATTCCAGGGCTTTGACCTAGTTATCATTCTACTTCACCACATTTTAAAAATTCAAATCTGTTTCAATTTTCCTTTGTCAGTCATGACTGAATCAGTTCTAACCAGTTTGAAGCCCTGCTCAGATCCTGTTTGAGGCCTGGGAATGTTTGGAGACTATGATTTCCTGGCTGTCAGAGCTATGGGGAGGTTTTAAGTTTGGTCCAGGTTGCTCAGCAAGGTCTTCTCTTCTTGGGACCTACATGAAGCGGGTGAATCTTTGTTTGCATTAGCCTATTTGGTATTTGCATTCTCGTAAATCCTTGGGTATCTGAGTAATTTTCCGAAGCATTATTTACCTTGCCAGAATCCTGTATGCTCATTTTATTTGCTTTTTTTTTCCTTAACTGAGGCTTAACATGTCTATTTATTTGGTTAGCTAAGTTCAAGTCCTTTTGAAGTGAAAATGGTTGTTTGCTTTGTCTATTTAAAGTGGTGATTCTTTTGCCTATGCTAATGCCTTTGTTTATTCAAGCAAGTCCAACATTCTCATATTGCAGCTTAGCATCAACTTTTCTGAGCTTTTTAGAAAAAATAAAACCATATTTTTATTTCTTAGAAAAAAGACCAATTCTTCTATGCTGTTCCCAGACATTATCCCTTCCAGACAGTGGCTTCATTATATGTGTTTCTGTAGTGCTTCTTATATGTCTCTATCATTGTACATTTTGTATAGGTTTATTTTATTTTATGATTTCCTCTCTAATCTCCTTGAGTCTACAGACAGGATGAGTTCTTTTTTTTTTTTTTTTTTTTTTTTTTTTTTTGTACTGGCAACTTTAGTGTGATCCGTAATAGGCAACCAATAAGTATCTGTACAATTGAGTTTCGATTTTGTGTGTCTCATAAGCTCCCACACAATACATATGATGATCCTTTTTATTCAGTATGGTCCATGGACCAGCAACATCAAGATCACCTGGGAAGTTTTTTAAAAGACAAATTCTGGGGCCTAATTAGATTTCAGGTCTACACAACTGGTGACACAACTGGTTAAGTGTTCAACTACTAGCCAAAGGTTGGCAGTTCAAACCCACTCTGAGGTGCCTCAGAAGTCAGGCCTGGTGATCTGCCTCCAAAAAGTCACAGCCTTGAAAACCCTGTGGAGGAGTTGTACTCTGTAGACTTGGGGGTCACCATGAGTTGGAATCAACTCTATGGCAACCAACAACCAGGGGTTTGAATTGGTACATTCTGGTTTGAACTCCTGCTGAGAATTTACATTTCCACTCTAGATATACTGAATCATAATTTACATTTTAACAGCATCTCCAGGTGCTTCTTATGTCTACATAAGCTCTTCCTAAAATGTAGATTGTGATTCAGTATATCTGGAGTGGAAATGCAAATTATCTGCAGGGGGTCGAACCAGAATGAACCAGTTTGAAGCCCTGCTAACAGCAATCCCAGATCTACTGAATAAGAAACTATAACAGGGTGCAACAAGCAATCTATTCACAAGTAATTTTGGTTTATCCTAAGTTTGAGAGGCTCTGCTGAAGGATCATCCTCTTTCTCAGACTCTCTTGGGAAAATAAGGAAAATCACTAACACTTGATCAGAATTTATGATTAATGAAAAGCAGATTCCTGGCCAGAATTAGGTGAATGATTAAAATATTTCTTTGCATAACAACTGTAGATCTGACCAATAATGTCATTGATGCCAATTTGAGAATGGAAATGACACATACTTTATATATAATATGCATTATGTATATTTTAATTGGTATAAGTAAAATGTTTGTTGTTGTTTTTGTTGTTGTCATGTGCCGTCGAGTCCGACCCAACTCATTGTGACCCCTCCTTGGGTTTCCAAGGCGGTATCACTGTGATAGTAGATTGCCCAACCTGCCTTCTGAGGAGTGGCAGGAGGGTTTGAACTGCCAGCCTTCTGGTTAGCAGTCAAGTGCTTTAGGCACTACGCTAATTAAGATGCACATCCATTTAATTCAGAAATAATTTTATAATCTCAGAGTTGAAAAGAATATTTGATTCACTTTAGTCCAATTGATTCATTCAATTAGATCATGGCAGCTGATACAGTTTAAGTAATTTGTCCGAGATCAGAGAGAATACCTGGATCAGTGTTTTCTCCAGGTTATCATTTTGCCTGCAAAGATCTGAAGTCAATTTTATTTTTTCTAGTCATTTATTTTTTTCTGAATCTGTCTATCACTGCTATAACATCATATGTGAATGGCATCTAGGGACTTTGTGAAGCAAGATGTTTACTTAACAGATGCAGATACCAAAGCTTGAAGAAGAAATAAGGCTAGTTTCATATTTATGCATGGTTAGGCCTTTTTGAGAAAGAATGAAAGAATGAGTGAAAGAAAATAAGTATAGAGAGCGCTACCTTTTCTCCAGACCTATCTACTTCCCACATTTCAATGGTGTTAGAGCTGGAGCTTTTTGTCACATTTTTGGTGGAGCAACCTGTTTGTATTCAAAGGATAAAAAAAAAAAAAACTTAGAAGAGCTATGTATGCACAGGGAGACAGCTCAAGGGGCAAGAGCACATGGGAGGGAAGGACAGAGGGAAGAGGTAACTATGGGGAGGAAATGGGAGGGGAGCTGTTGCACTGTGGGAAATTACAGTCAAGAAAAAGTGTATGTGAGCTGCTGTATGGAAAATGAATTTGCTCTGTAAACTTTCACTGAAATCACAATAAAAATTAAGGAAAAAAAAAAAAAAAAAAAACCTTATCTTCCCTTGCACTGTGGGTGAGGGACCTCCTCCTTTTCATCCCAGGAAGAATTTATTTACATTCAGGATGTAAAGTTTCTTTGTCTGTCTCTGAAGAGTGGCAGTTGGGCAGACAATATGTAGCCTGTATGAACTTCTAGACTCATAATTTTGGGGTTCTTCTCTTGTGTTGAAATCAAGTCCCATGATATACACAGGACATGTGCATTCTAAGGAAACCATGTGGAACCAATGTGGTTATCACTGTAAGTAGAAATAGTTTGTCCCTGACCCAGAATCATTGTGCTTGCTATCAGGATAGTATAAAGAAACAAAAATATTACAAACTGATCAAAGGGCTCACAGAAGTGACTGACACCCCCACCCCCCAAAATACAGTTTGTCAGAACTGCAAAATGGGGAATCTGCCACTTGCTTCTGCCTGTCCTGTTCTAGATTTACTCTACTGTCATTTTGCTTGGGCATTATCTTAACCACAACTGACAAAGCAGACAAATAGTTAAGAAAATATTCAGGCAGTTTGAATCATACAGTCAGAAAACTTGGTTTATTTAGAACTGTACCTTTTTCTTCTTTTTTTATTTTTAACAATTAATTTGTTTTGAATTACCTTATTGAATGTAAGGCTCAGAGACTTGAGTGTGCTTGTAATTTCAGCCAGTTTCTGACTTTGAAAACTTATTTCACCTATATGTAAAATAGGGATATTTACCTAATATGAGTGTTGTGAGAATTAAATAAGACCATAAGTAGAAAATACTTAGTGGAGTGTCTGGTACATTGTAAACTATCATAATTCTGGTTTTACTCCCTAATGTTACAAATAAAGTAACTGAAGTCACAAAAAAGTGGAGTCATTTCCTAGGAGTCAAATGTAGAGGTAAGAATAGAACCTGATCTTGGGCTCATACTTCAGTATTTTTTCCTATAATAGTCATCTTTTTCTCAATTCAATACATGGATGTAACTAGTGAGGGCTTTAGTATATTAAGGGTGACAGATGTTAAAAAACGTGGCCCTGGAGTACAAATTCCCATGAGGTAGTGAAATAGGGAGTGGAAAGTGGTTCTTGGCATGTGGGTTGGGGAAAGTCCTTACAAAAAGAAGGAAAGGCAAAAGAGGACATTTTGATTAACAATCTTTAATATTCTTCTTCTGCCTAAAATTAAAGTTTGCCTATTGATCTTGTAGGCCAATGGTTTAATTCTCTGAAACAAAAGGCAGAATCTCATCAATAAGTCAATCTTATCAATAACTGGAGGTTAATTAACTTATGGTTCAAGATATTATTGTAGAAACTTTTCTATTCAATACTGTCTTGATGTGCCTTTATTTCAGATAAAATGTAAACTCATCAAAAATTACACTTAACAGAGTTTCAGCAAGATGGCGGACTAGGTAGAAAGACTGCACAGACCCTCTTCACCAAAAAAAAAAGGGAAACCAATTAACACAGACACAGAAGATAATCTTGGAACCCTGAGCCTTGAAGGGAAGTATATAGAAGTGGACTAAATCCCAATCAGCAGAATTTTCGTGAAAATACCGAAAAAGGAGACATAAAGAGCTGCGGTCTGGCAGCAATCCTGAGCAATACTGACAGAACAGATAGCTTGGAGATTCCCAAGTGGTGGTAGGGCCTAAGAATTAACACTAAAAATAAGGCCTGCTATCCAGGGACTGCACAGAGAACTGCTCTGGCAGCTGGGGAATAAACGGAGAAGGTGAAGAGAAAGGTGGGCTGAGTTGTGGACTTTTGCTGGTCTGGAGGATGCGCCATTTTGAAGGTTTAGGAGTGGCTTGACTATTTTGGATATTTAAGGAGACTGTGCTCTCACAGATTCCTGGGGCTTAAGAACACGTTCTGTTTCCAGCAACCCCAAGGACACTCCAGACCTGCAAGACTGAAAAGATACGACATTCCTCTTGTTACTCTTATACCCCCACTCTACCTGGTGAATGGAGGTGCGGCCATCCCCCACTGCCACCTACCTTCTGGGCCCCCAAGAACTCCATCACAGTCTATGTGCTCAGATGGAGCCTGGGTGCCCTGCCCTGCCCTCCACCAATTTTTTTCTCTTTTTTTATTTTTATTTTTTCTTTTTTCTGGTGATTAGTTTTCTTGTATTTGTTTGTTTTAAAATAACTATAATTATTAATATTTTTATCTTTTTTACTATTATTCTTAACCTTCCCCTCCTAGGTCCTAGGTTTCAGCATTTTTTCTTTTCCCTGTTCCTGGTTGAATATATATATTTTAATTTAAGTTTGTTTTTTTTTTTCTTTTTTCCCCCTTTTTTCTCATGTTTAACGCCATTCCTTGTTTTTCTTTTTGCATTTTTCCTATTTTTTTCATTCATTATTCTCCTTCTCTACTTTTATTCTTTTAGTGCCCTGTCCCAAGATATTGAAGGTTTTCTTGTTTTTTCTTCTTCTTTTCTTTTTTTGGTTACTGTTCCTGTGTGATTACATAGTGTATTTTCTGTCCATGTGCTTTTAGTTTTCCAATGGTTATTTAATTGTAATTTGTGTCTAACTGAGTGTGAGACAACAACACTCCCTATAAGACACAACTACACCCACACCTCCTGCAACTTCACTTACTGAGTGAGAGCCACTACCTCCTTCTCCACCAACAAGCCAAAGATAAAAAACCACCAAGAAGAGACTGCTCTTCACAAATAGTTAGCAGAGATCTAAATACAACAATGCCATGATACCTCGGAGACAACAGACCACCACAGTCCACACAAAGAAGCAAGATAAAGTGGTACAAACAAGGGAGCAAGACACAGATCCAGAACACATCCCTGAGGAAGAAGCAGCATT
>NW_006921794.1:5788095-5834923 GCF_000298275.1 Orycteropus afer afer
ACAAACTGACAGACAAGTTTGTCTTGCTGTTGGTGACCTCTCCTATCACTCCCACCTGGGTCCCTGTGGCTGACTGTACCTCTGTCTGGCTTCCTGGCTTTTAATCCCCTTTCTCCTGCTCTTCTGGCCTGCTGCTTTGGGCATCCCTGAGTTGTCCCTGGGGCTGTTCTTGTCATGGCTCTCACTTCTTTTGGATATATACCTAGTAATGGTTGATTGGGACTTTCTAAAAATTAAATTTTTATGTGCTTCCAAAGACTTCTCCAAAAGAGTCAAAAGAGAACCTACAGACTGAGAAAAAATATTTGGTAATAACATATCTGACAAGGGACTTATCTCTAGAATTTATACAAAACTCCAACACCTCAGTAACAAAAAGACAACAGTCCAATTAAAAATCAGGCAGAAGACATAAAATAAATAGACACATCACCAAGGAGAATATTCAAGTGGCCAACAAACATGTGAAGAAATGCTCACTATCATGAGCTATTAGAGAGATACAAATCAAAACAACAATGAGATACCATTTTGCTCCAACACTAGTAGCAAATTTCAACAAGACAGAAAATAACAAATGCTGGTGAGGTTTTGGAGAGATTGGTACTCTCATACATTGCTGGTGGGACTGTCAAATGGTACAACCATTGTGGAAAGCAGTATGGTGATTCCTTCAAAAGTTGGAATTAGGAATAACATTTGACCCAGCCATTCCATTAGTAGGTATATACCCCAAAGAAGTGAGAGCCATGACAAGAACAGACATATGCACACCCATGTTCATCACAGCACGATTTACAATAGCCAAAAGATGGAAACAACCTAGGTGTCTATCAACTGAGGAATTGATAACCAAACTATGGTACATACACACAGTGGAATACTATGCAACACTAAAGAATAATGTAGAATCTGCAAAACACCACATAACGTGGATGAACTCGGAGGACATTATACTGAGTGAAATAAGTCAATCACAAAAGGACAAATATTGTATTAGTCCATTATTGTAAAAGTTAAGGAAAAGTTTATCTATAGAAGGAAATTCTCTTTGTTGGTTATGAGGGGTGGGAGGGGAGGGGAGGGAATGCTGTTAGATAGAGAGAGATAAGTATTGATTTGGGTGAAGAGAAGGGCAATGTACCAAATGTGAGTGACCAATATGACACCATTGAGGATAAGAAAGACATAGAGAGGTACATGGGAGGTACAGACAACAAATATGAACCCTTTTGCACATAGAGTACTGCGTTGTCAGTGAAGGCAAACATGGGTATATGGGTGGATAGATGGGTGCAGAGGCTGAATGACTAGGTATGTCTGTGAAATGGGGAGTGTATCCAAGAACATATATAGGGTTGTCAGACAATGGTCCTATAAGTTTATGTGAATGACCAGAATTCCCAAGGGTATAGTACAGCTGACAAGGGTCAAGGTTGTGGTCACTGCTTGGTCACAGCCAGCTACCCAGAGGGCCTGAGTATTTGAAACTGCAGGCTTGGGATCATAGTCCCAGGGGACTTCAGCTCATTTGGCATAACATACTATATAAAACATTGTTCCACCTCCTACTTTGGCGAGTAGCGACTGGGATCTTAAAAGCTAGCAAGCTGCCATCTAGATGCAACGATGGGTCTCTCTTCATCCAGAGCAAAGAAGAATGAAGCAAACCAAAATTCATGGAACAATTATTCCTAGTGACTGGTACTCCATCCGATCTACAGCCTATAAGACTATGAGATCAGAAAGACTAGATGGTGCCCAGCTACCACTGTCATCCACTTGGAACGGGATCTATGTAGGAGATCCTTGATAGAAAGGGAGAACAATGTGGAACAAAACTCAAAATCATTTGGAGGAAAAAATAAGGGTGGGGAGGACCAGGTTTGCTGGTTCGCTAGAGCCTGGTGGAACCACTGAGACCATGGCCCCTAGCTGCCCTTTAGATCTGGAATTGAACCTACACCTGTGGTTTCCAGCCAAACAAAAGACAGGCATATGTGTTGAACATTTACCTCAAGTAGATACACTCCTTGGAGAGAACAATCGTGGTAGAAAGAAGGGCTTCTTATGCACAGGGAGACAGCTCAGGGAGCAGGAGTCCATGGCGGGATGGACCCACGGAAGAGGTAACTATGGGGAGGAAGTGGGAGGAGAGCTTTTGCATTGTGGCAAACTGTAGTAAATGTCATGAGACAAAGTATATGTGAACTGTATGGAAAGTGAATTTGCTCTGTAAACCTCCACCAATCACAATTTAAAAAAAAAAAAATTACACTTAAATTCCTTAAATTATTTTATTTTTATTTCCTGTGTATGTGTATACTATGTTCACTCATATTTGAATGAATAGTTAATGCCCATTCTTTGAATTTGGGTCTGTTAGTACTAATTTGGTGTTGATACATGCTTATGGTTTTAGCAAGAAAAATAGAAATTAATGATTTCTAATTTGGATTTCATTCCTTATGATGTAGAGAGAACTTAACAAAATCTTGTGATACAATCCAGGAGTAAACTATTTTCTATGGGTTTATCATTCTCAGTCTGTTGTAATTGTTTCACCCACACCTAATTTGACAGCATTTTGTTTTTTTTCTTAACAATTCACCTTTTAGGAGTTTTACAAAGCATTCACAATAGTTATAATGAAAAAAAGTTCTTTTTTTTTTCTCATTTTTCATGGCTTTACATTTTATTAAATTACATAACTAAAATATCAAGTTCAACTTCCAAGAACAGTTCTGAGAATAAAGATAACTGATTTTTAGTAAACACAAAATTCAAATACAAAGGACAGATGTGCACTGGCCTGCTAGATCAACAATTGGTAAAGATGATCTTGATTAACTGTTTTATTTACATACATCTACTAGGACTTAATGAAAGTTCACAGAGATTTTATACAAATTCTCCCATAAAATTTTTCAATGCCAAATTCTAAATATGCTATTTCTAATAGGCATTCTCTTGATTGATTTCTTTAAGGCTGGCAACCTAAATGCAAGTCTTTATAAATACATATGTTGCAAACCTATACAGTTAAGCCCCAAAGCCCTTTTATTTATATATTTTTTTGTTGTTGTTTAGGTGGAGTTTTACAGAGAAACTTAGTTTTACATTAAACAATTTGCACACATTTTGCCTGGTGACATTGGTAGCAGTTCCCTCATGGTAACAGCATCCTTCCCATTTCCTCCTGGGGTTTCCTGTTTCCATTTGTCCTTCTTTCCTACACCTTACTGCCTTTTGAGGTTTGTTTTTTGGCAAATGCTCTGTCAATATGCTGCTAAAACAATTATTGAAGTATCTTCAGTAAGATTTTACTTTCTTGTGCTATTAATGGTATTGTTTGATAATTTCCACATTCTGTGGGATCACCTCTCTTTGGAATAGACACAAATATGGATGTCTTCCAGTCAGTTGGCCAGGTAACTGTCTTCCAAATCTCTTGGCATAACTGAGTGAGTGCCTCCAGTGGGGCATCTGTTGAAACATCTCAATGGGTATTCTGTCAATTCCTGGAGCCTTGTTTTTTTGCCAATTCCTTCAGTGCAACTTCAACTTCTTCCTTCAGTACCATTGGTTCTTGATCATATGCCACCTCCTGAAATCGATGAACATTGACCACCTCTTTTTGGTACAATGACTCTGTGTATTTCTTCCATCTTCTTTTGATGCTTCCTGCATCATTCAACATTTTGCCCATAGAATCTTTCAATATTGCAACTCAATGCTTAAATTTTTTCCTCTGTTCTTTCAGCTTGAGAAATGCTGAGTGTGTTCTTCCTTTTTGGTTTTCTAACTCCAGACCTTTTCATATTTCATTATAGTAATTGGCTTTGTCTTCTCAAGCTGCTCTTTGAAATCTTCTGTTCACCTCTTTTATCTTGTATTTATTCCATTTGTTTTAGCTACTCTCCACCCAACGACAATTTTCAGAGTCTCTTCTGACATCCATTTGTTTTTTTATTCCTTTCTCATCTTTTTAATGACCTCTTGCTTTCTTCATGGATGATTTTCTTGATGCAATCCCATAATTCTTCTGGTTTTTGGTCACTGGTGTTCAATGCATCAAATTGATTCTTTACATGGTCCCTAAATTCACGAGGGATATATTCAAAGTCATATTGTGGCTCTCATGGACTTGTTTTAATTGTCTTCAACTTCAAGTTGAACTTGTATATGAGCAGTTGATGATCTGTTCCATGATCAGTTCCTGGCCTGGTTTAGGCTGAAGATATTGAGCGTTTCCATTGTCTCTTGCCACAGATGTAGTCAATCTGTTTCCTGTGTACTCCACCTGGTGAAGTCCACATGTATAGCCACTGTTTGTGTTGTTGAAAAAAGTTGTTTGCAATGAGTAAGTCGTTGGTCTTGCAAAATTCTACCATGCGATTTCCAGTACTATTTCTGTGACCAAGGCCAAACTTTCCAACTACTCATGATTCTTCTTTGTTTCCAACTTTTGCATTCCAGTCACCATGATAATAAACACATCCTGATTGCATGTTTGGTCAATTTCAGAATGCAGAAGTTGACAAAAATCTTCAATTTCCTCATCTTTGGCTTTGATCATTGGTGCATAAATTAGAATAATAGTTGTATTAACTGGTCATCCTTGTAAGCGTATGGATATTATCCTATCACTGACAGCATTGTACTTCAGAATAGATCTTGAAACAACTTTTGTGATGATGAATGCCACACTATTCTTCTTCAAATTTTCATTTCTGGAATAATAGATCATATGGTTATCTGATTCAAAATGGCAAAAACCAGTCCATTTCTGCTCACTAATGACTAAGATAGCAATCTTTTTTCATTACATTTCATGTTTGACAACTTCCAATTTTCTTAGAGTCATATTTTGTACATTCCATGTTCCTATTATTAATGGATGTTTGCAGCTATTTCTCTTCAATTTGGGTCATGCCACATCAGCAAATGGAGGCCTTGAAAGCTTTACTTTCTCTATGTCAGTAAGGTTGGTCCTACCTTGATGATGCAGATTTTTCCGAGTTGTATTTTGAAAGCCTTCTGATCTAAGGACCTGTTCTCCTGCACTGTATTGGATTATGTTTCGGGGCTATTCATAACGTTGCACAGTAATGTATCAGAGAGTGTTTCTCTGCTATTCATAAGGTTTTCCCTGGCCAATTCTTTGAGAAATAAATGGCCTCTTCCTTTTCCTAGTCTGTGTCAGTCTGTAAGCTGCACTGAAGCCTATGCACCATGTGTAACCCTGCCAGTACTTGAAACACTGGTGGCACAGCCTCAAGCCTCACAGCAACACACAAGCCATAATAGTGTGACAAACTGAAATACAAGTTTGTCTCACTTAGCTGTTTGAAACCTCTCTGCCCTCCCCTTACCAGGATGCCTGGTGCTGTTCTGCTCTGTTGTCCCCCTGGCTCCACTTTCCCATACTTTCCCAGCTCATGGGGGCTTTGCTTGGGTCCCTCGCCTTACCTGGATCCCTGTCTGCTGCTCTGCTCTGTCATCCCCCCTGGCTTCTCTTTCCCTCACTTTCCTGGCTGGTGGTGGTGGGGCCTGGGTCCCTCCCCTTATCTGGATGCCTGGCTGCTGCTCTGCTCTGTTATCCCCCGGGCTTCTCTTTCCTCTGCTTTCCATTAATCCTTTTGAATTATTTCCTTGAGTCTTTGATTTTCTTCACTCTTCTTTGCTTGGGACAAAGAGAGCTCAATAGTTGCATCTCATGTGGTTGCTCATCAATTTTTCTAAAAGCTCTTTTAAAAGATAATGTTTTTGGAAATTGGCCTTGAAAAATTTTTTCTGAGTATTGATCCTAAATCTTGCATGATTTTAATTATGTCCAAAGGTAATATAAGAAATAATCTAAGGTAATCAATGCTATACCCTGACATAACGTGTTTTGTATGTTTAAACATGTTAAGCTTTGCATAGTCAAATTCACATATTAACATGTTTTCCTTGACTGTGATTGAGTCCTGGGTTGCTCTCAGGTTTATTTATTTATTTAATTCTTCGTTTTGTTTTAAATCACATAACTATGGAGATAATATCCACTTCATAAAAGCATTGAGATGATTGATCACTGATTTCTGAGTGTGTCACAGATAGAACTTGCAGACTTCAGTGATAAAAAATTGTCCTCATTCTTCACTTTTGGAGAAAGAATTGAAATACCAGAAGGGTTAAATTTGGTGGCTAAGTAATAGAAGGGAGCTCTGGTAGCATAGTGCCTAAGGCACTTGACTGCTAACCAGAAGGCTGGTGGTTCAAACCCACCAGCCACTCCTGGGAAGGAAGATGAGCCAATCTACTTCCGTACTGATACTGCCTCAGAAAGCCAAGGAGTGGTCGCTATGAGTCAGGTCTGACTTGATGGCACATAACAACAACAACAACAACAACAACAAGTAATAGAAATAGGAAATAACTTTTCAAAAAGCACCAATGAGCTCATTCTAAATTGCTTAAAGAAAAAAAGTTATAAGAAAAAAATAAGGTATTAATGAAATGCTATTTAAATCCAAGGAAATGAGATGCAAGGAAGACCTCTTCTTATAAGAACTTCACTGGTTAGTGTTTGTAACTTGCGAAGTGTAGAGGACAAAAAAGTATTTCAACACAGTTGTGGCATTGCTTACAAAATAGTAAAAACAGAAGTTTAAAACTGACCATGAAGAGGCAAAAATATTCCATTATAATAACATGGAAGGCAAACAGGTCAATACAAAAAACTCTGTAGGGGTAAAATCCTCAAAGATGGGTAGTGAAAACTGAGTGGATGCATAATAGACACACCTACAAAAGCTTTTGGGAACTAAAAGCAAAACAAATTCATTTCTGTAGAGTTGATTCAGACTCACAGAGACCCAGATGACAGAGTTGAACTGTCCCATAGGGTTTCCAAGGCTGTAAATCTTTATGAAAGCTGACTGCCTCATCTTTCATCTATGGAGCAACTAGTGGATTTGAACCTTCCACCTTTTGGTTAGCAGTTCAGCTCTTAACCACTGTACTACCATGACAGTGAATTTTCTCCAATGAAATTAAACCACTTTCATAATTTAGAAACATACTTCCCCATTTCCCAAGATTATTCAGATATTCCTCAGGGGAGTCCAAGTCTATGGCAAAGAGGATTGAAAAATATTCTTCTACTTCTTATTTTATCCTCAAAGATGTTGGGTCAAAAGATGGCCTCTGCTTGAAAGCTGGTTTTTCTCTTCCTTGGCCAGAATTTGAGGCATAGCCAGCTACACGTAAGAAGGAGAATATAGACAATACCCTCTATCTCCGCACTTCCAACTAAGTAATTGGAGGAAGGAAGCATTATGAATACAGATTATTCCTTCAACTACCTTTTGTGAGCACCTGGGCAAGCCATGGACAATGACTTAAAAAATTTACAAGATTTCTTTTAATCTTTCTTGCTGTGTTTGTTGTTGTTGTTGTTATGTGCCGTCGAGTCAGCCCCAACTCATAGAGACCCCTCCTTGGGTTTCTGAGGCAGTATCACTACTGAAGTAGATTGCTCTATCTTCCTTCCAAGGAGTGGCTGGCGGGTTTGAACCGCCAACCTTCTCGCTAGCAGTTAAGTGCCTTAGTTACTATGCTACCAGAGCTCCCTGTGTTTAGCTTCCCCTATTTCCTTCTAGTAATTAGTCATGCATTCCTTTAAAATGAGAGGCTTGCATGTTGTCTTCACCTCCCCTGAGGCAGCACAGAGAACTGAGGGTTCTCTATAGGGTTCTGTTCTAGAACTGACTTTAAGCCATATTCCTTTCTCCCTTTGTTTAGAAAATGTTCAGTTCCAGGGGCCTGGAAAAGGGAGCTATTGTTATCAGCAATATCATTTTTTATTAAAAGAGAGAGTGTTGTAAAAGGTTTTTTTCTCTGATATACTATATAACTAACCTCCCACAGTTGAAACTGAATTCAGTAAAGTTATTAATGACTTCAATTTATTTTCTATTTCTTAAAAAACAACAACTCTTTGTCAAATATAAAGTGAGGGGAAATAGATCAGGTTGCAAAATTGTTGATGCTTTCCTTGCCTCCATGAAGAGTAGGGAGAGCTTATGGAGAAACATCAGTGTTAATCTACTGGGGAAACTAAAACTTCCCTGTGTGTGGTGTGGCCAAAGTTGCATCAAGAAAATAACATATCAAAGAATATTTCAGAAGCACAGAGCCCCAGAAATTCACACAATTACTCCTTTTGCTATTTCATCTTCTTTCTTGGTTTCTCTCCAAGGTCTTTTATAATGCTTTTCTTCCTTTTCCTTTATTTTCACCAACAGAAATTTTTCTGTTTAGGGAATCCTGCTTTGGGGCAGGATTATGAGGGTTTGTGCTTGTAGAAGGCTATTGTTACCTCCTCTGTAGTCTGATAGATACTCACCTGGCATAACTTCATTTTAGACTTTAACATTTCATATTGTTAACTATATGTTTAGCTTCCATCTTTACCACTAGATTGTGACTTTTGTTTTCACACCCAGCCCAATATCTGGCATTTTAAAGGCAATGATTACTAATCTTTTGTTAAAAGATAACAATACTATTTACCAGGGTTCTGCAAACAATCCTAGGATATAAACCATTTTTAATTGAGGAATCCACATGTAACAATACAGTTTTTGCCCTTGCAACTACAATTTTGTTGGCTTCATGGTAAGTGTTTATTGATTATGTTGTTGATGCCAGTCATCAGAGTGAAGAAGCACACACCTCCTTGCCAGAAGGATGGATAGTAGCTTCTGTTTCCTATTGAATTACGTATTGTGGAAGTAGGGAACAAATATTCATATGGGTAGCAAATAACTTTTCTTGTTTAGACAGGTTAAAATAAGATTTCTTTTATGGTGGAGACATAGTCATTGCTTTCGATAAAAATATGCTCTTGTTTTACAGCCTGAAGGGAATATTTATTTTATTATTATTATTATTATTATTATTATTATTTGTCAGGTTATCTTTTTATTTCATTTGCATTTCCAAAGTGTCTCTCCATTTCATGAACTTAATTGATCCTTTGACTACCCTACCAAATCTTCCACTGTGTTTATATTGTTCTCTGACATGCATTTTTTTCTCTCAGCCCTCAGCCCTGGAAGAATGCTTTATCACCGATCTATCATGATTACTAATAGGCTGCTGAGCTAACTGGACATTTCTTATGTTTGTTTTTATATGTAAGAAGGTTAATTGTTATGAATGATTTCGATATGCCCTCTGATGACATCTGATTTTGTAACATTGCTGAAACACATATGAATAAGTCACTGTTATATATACTTCTATAATGTTATATACACTGTTAGGTTGTTTTTACAATGCTTTTTAACACCTGTGTGTAAATCACTTGTAACGTGAAGTTAGAAGCAGCGGTTTTGTGAATTTAGAAATACAAACATATAAATTTCTGTAATGCTTTCTAACTATTAAGTATAAGCTGTTAAAAAACTGTTCTAATCTTGAAAATAAGATAATAGAAGTGTGTGAATTAGATTGTAAATAATTTCCTAAAATTGAGCCTGCACCTGCAGTTTGTGATCAACGAATGTAACATTAATTTAATCTTTATAAGTTAACAAAATATAAATAAGTCACTAGACTATTCTCATAATTTTTAGTTAACATGGCCTTGAAATATGTAATAAATAAGAATATCAGCAACATACAACAATTCAATTCTCTAATTGACAATAAAACATAGCATAAATGAACAAAACATAAATATATCATAGAACAATTCTTTCACTGGAAATAAAACATACCAATAATAATTGGACATGACAGTATGTAGAGTATATAAAACCAGGGATTTCTGCTCATTTTCAAAGAAGAAAACAAAAGGTCTCTGACTGTGTCTGAAGACAGAGCCCACTGAGACACTGCTTGCCATAACAGACCTTGAAACCTAGCTACAGGGGACTTGACCTCCTCTGAGTTCAAGCAGTAGTCAAGTCTCCTCCCCCAGATCACTCCTCAAAGCTAAAAGCCTGAAACCTAAGATCTGGACTCTGACATTTAAACTAACATTGTAATTATTCATTCAGATTCCCCAATGCCAAGTGAATGTCTTGAAATCTTACTTGTGTGCCTTGCCATGACTGCTTGCAATAAACCAAATGAGTTTCTGTTTGCAAACTTGAACATCTCTTTGTTTATTCTTAAGATAAAATCCTTCAGGAAAATACCTTTTTGACACTATCGCTTTGCTTATGTAATTGTTGTGCTTACAGTAAGAATTTTTTGTTTGCAAATTGTGTGAGTTTATCCATTAAACAGATTTGGTACAGGTAATGGATATTGAACTGTGATTTGTGCATCCTTCATAACCTGGTGATTTTGAGCTAAATCATGATTTCATTTCCTCATTTTGTAAGAAAGATAAAAATCTGATTTACAAATATAAGCAAAAAAGCTACAATTTGGGCACAACATTTTTTCTGTTATACCAGTGTGTTGTTTACATCCTAATATTGTAGCTTTCCCGATAAAGTTCTTTATAAGACATCAGAGCTTATAAAATCATGCTGGGGTTTGCATGCTTCTGTAGTGTAAAGACTGAGGAAGATTTGATGTGTTTGAATTATGGTGTTGGTGAAGAATATTGAAAATACTATAGACTGCCAGAAGAACAAAGAAAATGTCTTGGAAGAAGTACTAGCCAGAAATTTCCTTAGAGGTGAGAATGGCCAGACTTCGTCTTTCACACTTCTGTCATGTTATCAGAAGGGACCAGTCTTTGGAGAAGGATTTCACCACTGCATAAAGTAGAGGGTCACCAAAACAGAGAAAACCCTCAATGACATGGATTGACACAATGGTTACAATGATCCGCTCAAGCACAGCAAAGATTGTGAGGATGGTGCAGGAACAGGCAGTGTTTCATTCTTTTGTACATAGGGTTGCTATGAGTCAGACCCAACTCGATGGCACCTAACAACAACATAATGTAAAGCAGTGCAAGGTCCGTGACGTCAAAGTCCATGTCTAGCTTTTTGATGCTTAGTGTCTACCAGATTGTCTAGTGCCACTTACAAGTGCAATATATGTATGCTAAAGAAAAAAAAAATGCAGCTTCAAATAAATAGGAGCTCTGGTAGTGTAGTGCTTAAGGCACTTGACTGCTAACCAGAAGGCTGGTGGTTCAAACCCACTAGCCTCTCCTCAGAAGGAAGATGGGGCAATCTACTTCCGCAGTGATACTGCCTTGGAAACACAAGGAGGGTTCACTATGAGTCGGGTCCGAATCGACAGCACATAAAAATAACAACAACAACTCGAATAAATGATTCTATATGAATACATTCTAGCCTGCATTTTAAAAATTTCTTTGCATTCATACTCACATACATGCACACACACACACACACACACATATCTGTTACCAGTTGCCATTAAGTTGATTCTGACTTATGGCAACCCTTTGTGTGTCAGAGTAGAATTGTGCTTCATAGGGTTTTTAGTGGCTGAATTTTTGAAAGCAGATTACCAGGCCTTCCTTGTTACATAACTCTGGGTAGACTTGAACCTTGAAACTTTCAGTTATCAGCTGAGTATGTAGTATATATGTGTCTCATATATATATATATATATGAGTGAAATGAGGAGGAAAGTTTATCAGAAGACCTTTGAAAGTGAACTATTTTGTCCATTTCAGATGGTGTAATTGTGGCTCTGTTTGAAGTTAGGTGAGAGATACGGTGTTTACATTTTTTTTAAATGCTTTCTAACTCTATGAAAATGCAGTTCAATTAATCTACAACTGAGTCTGCCAAACTCACTTAGAAAAATGACTTATCAACTTGTGCAGGAGAGGTATTTTTCAAATAAAAGGAATATAAAATTACATTTAAATGCATGTTTTACCAATTTATTGTTACAATGATATATTATACATATATATTTTTCTCTTCTCTTAATGGAATGGCTTAGATTTACATTTTAAAATAAGGAGAAAAATTAAAATGCAGAACAGACTAAAAACCAAAGCGAACACTGTATTATCTATTAATGCAATTTGGAGATAACTGGCACTATGATATCTGTCTTCCCAGGTAGCAATATTACTATTTAATCTGTTAATATAAATTTAAGAGTAAACATTAATAGTTTATGACTTTGATTAAAATGGAAATCACCCTGACTCTTCAGGGATTGTCACCCATTTCTTGTTTACAGATGCATGAAATGAGACATTTTCCTTTGAATATAGGAACAGTGACTTACAAATCACATCAACAACCCATAGAGGTTATAGAGAGCTGTGGGGGAGGGATAGGTCTAAAGGAGGCAGCTGTAAAAAAATACTTTCCTATCCATAACTGGTGCCAATAATTACCTGTTTACTATCCAGAGATGGGATAATGAGGGTGAGGGAGAAAGGAGGCTGGGAAAAGGAATTTTCTTGTTATTTGTAAAATCTAAATATCACTATTCTGTTGACTGCAATAAAAGTGTATTCTATATTACTAATGCATTAGAGAAAAAAGGATGGAAGAAGTCATTAAATCTTGGAAAGACTATTGGCTATTTTCATGACAGAATAACCTTTTTGGAGTATCACAATGTCCCTCAGTATCCACAGAATCCACAACATAGCTGAGCATGTTTCTTTATGAACAAATCTTCAGAGAAAACCCAAGGCCCCGCTGAAGCACCTTGAAGGGCTTTCAACTTGGTCCTGTTTATCAAGCTTTCTGTTTCCAGCCAGCATTAGACATATCAACCAGTCTTATATATCAGTTGAAAAAAGAGTTTTGCAGCTACCTTAGTGAAAGAAACCTAGAATCAGTTTGACAAACAATGCAAAGATAAATTAAAAACAATAAAAGAATATATCAAATATTGGGATAGTCTATATTTAATGGCATATGTAATTGTACTTTCACACTGTGTTCTCTATAGAAAGGAAAAAAGAAATAATACCTCCTTGCAGAAAGCCCTGGATTTTTTTAGTAGAATTTGTACTTAAATATCATTTTGACCTTCTCTTTTCAATTAACTGGAGGTGAATTCTGTATTGCTATAAACAAAAAAATTAAAAAAAAAAAATTCTTCTCATATTAAGAAAGAAATAAGAAGGAAGGACTAAAGAAGGGTAATGAGGTAAGGAAGGAGATAGACAGGTATAACCATCACTTCCTTCTGTAATTATTTCCCTTAATGATCTTTCTGAATGTCTTCAAGAGTTTCCTTCAGTTTTTATTACCCTTTCCCTTCCTAACCCCATTCATTTTCGTGTCTACCACTTCTTGCCTTTTAGTTCTCAGTGGGTAACACAATAACTTCATGAAGTAGGCACTGGCATTTTAATTGTATAGGTGAAAGAATAATAAGCTAACTAACTTGCTCAAGATCATCATGTTAGTATATGTTGTTGTTATTGTTATGTGCCGTCGCGTCAGACCCGACTCATAGCGACCTCTCCTTGGGTTTCTGAGGCGGTATCACTATGGAAGTGGATTGCCCAACCTTCCTTCCAAGGATTGGCTGGTGGATTTGAACTGCCAGCCTTCTGGTTAGCAGTCAAGTGCCTTAGGAACTATGCTACCAGAGCTCCTTGTTAGCATACCATGTGTATGTTAGTACATAGTATGTTGACTTTAAAACCTAGCTATTCAGAATACTAAATCATACACAGTCTACCTTCATTATTTTTTGATTTTTGTATTTTCAAATTACCAAGTTGAAATGTACTTGTAATACCCAAATCAATACTTTCAGTTCTTTCCTGGTCATTCACAGACATTTGCAGAGTAGTGAAAAATTTGAGTTACTCAAAGCATTCTCCCAGCTGAGATAAAACACGATAAAGCCATTCTGTTTCAGCTATCATACTGTAAACAAGTGTCCTTCTCATGGACTAATTGTTGTTGTCAATGGATGCCATTGAGTCTTCCCTGAATCATGACAACCTCATATAAAACAGAATGAAATGTTGCCTAGTCCTCTGCCATCCCCATGATGCTTGGGAGTTATATCATTGTGTTCCATAGGATTTTCATTGGTTGAATTAGGAAGTAGATTGTGAGGTCTTTGTTTCTAGTTAGTCTGGAAGCTCCAATGAAATTTGTTCAGCATCATCGCAACATCATTGACAGGTGGTGGCTACACATGAGATGTGTTGGTTGGGAATTGAACCCAGGTCTCACCTGGAAGGTAAGAATTTTACCACTGAACCACCAATGCCTCCATTTTTTTTAATTCTTGTGCTTTCTGTTGCTGATTTTTCCATGTAAGATGGATCCAAGTGAAGTGTTATTTATGTTTCTAATCGCAACATTATGATTTGTCTTATGGAGAAGATATGTGTGTTAGATAAGGTTTGTTCAGATATGAGTTATGGTATTGTTGACCATGAGTTCAATAGTAATTAATTAACAATACGTACTATATAAAGTATATCTAAACAGAAACACAGAAACACACTTAAAATAAGGTTATGTATTGATCAGTTGATGTAAAAATGTTGTGATCAGAGGCTCACAGGAATTGAAGCTTGTATTTTCCCTAGGAACAATGGTTCAGTATTCACTAATTCATTGCTTGTGGCAACCTTACAGAATATAACTGCTGCAAAGAATGAGAATTGAATATATTTAAAAATCCTCATTTCAGTATCTGCCTTTGCCAAAAGAATCAAGCCCTTACTTGTTTGGCCTGGCATTTAAGCCTTCATGGTCTTTCTTAAACCTATGTTTTTATCCTTTTCTCTCATTGCTGCTTTACATAGAATCTTTCACTGGACAAACTAGTTGTATAACAATTTTGATAGGTACCATTTATTGAGTCCCCTATGTCCTATGGCTTTACTTATATTTGATCTTTACAACAATGAGATAGATAGGTCAGGGCCAGGCTGGGACCTGTGAGCATTTCAGTCAGGCTAAGTTACTTCCCCTCAAACTGTTCTTCAAATATATGTTCAGCATTTAATTAGATGGAACACTGAACTGCAGATAGGGAGTAGATAGAGAAATGAGACCCCATTGGTGACCATTGGGAGCGTAATCCACTTTGAAAGCAGAAGCTCTGTAATTTATACATTAGTCAAGAGATATAAGGAGATCTGGTGGCACAGTGCCTAAGGCATTTGACTGCTAATGAGAAAGTTGGAGGTTCAATCACACCAACCCTCTGGGGAAGGAAGATGGAGCACTGTGCTATAAAGATTTACCATTTCAGAAACCCAATAGGGGTTGTTATGAGTAGGAATTGACTCAATGGCTGCAGGTTTGATTTAGTCAAGGGACATAAGGAGCTCTGGTGACGGAGCATGTATGGCATAAGGAGCTCTGGTAGTGTAGTGGGTGAAGCATTTGGCTGCTAACCAGAAGTTTGGCGGTTCAAATCTACCAGCTTCTCCATGGTAGGAAGATAGGGCAATCTACTTCCATGAATATTTATAGCCTTGGAAACCTAACGTGGGTCTCTATGAGTCTGAATTGATTCAATGGTAGTTTTTTTTGTTTTGTTTTGTTTTGTTTTTGTTTTTGGTTAGTCAAGGGAAATAGCTACAAAGGGAAGTGAAATTTGGTGATAGTTATACCTGCCTATTTCCTTCTCTACTTCTCTATGCTTCTTCCTTCCTTTCTTCATATTTCTTTCTTAATATGGGAAAAACTGTTTTTGCTTATGGCAGAAACAGAAGCCAGTAATGCAGCTAATTGAAAAGTGAAAGCCAAAATGATTAACCAAACCAAACTCACTGCTGTTGAGTTGGATCCGACTTATAGTGACCCCTCCTAGTGATAGAGGCAGTATCACTAAGCAAGTGGATTGCCCAATCTTTCAAATTCTTGTAAAAGCAGCTGAGAGACTGTTTTATGTAGAATAGCCCTTGGCCAGGATAAGGTCAGATGTTGCTGAGTTCTCTCCTCCTTCCCAACCCAGACTGCTAATTGAAGTGTTTCTTGTAACCACACACAATATTACTTCAATAAGTTTCTACAATTGCAATTGCCCTTATCTCATTAAATATTGGGGATATTGTAGCACTCCTCACTTACTGGTGCCCTGGATACTTACCCAGCTAGCCTGACTCATAACCTTTACAGCAGTGTTATTGTTATTTCCATTTAACAGAGGCAACGAGCATTAAAACCCAGCTGGGAGTTCAAGTTCAATGCTCTTTTCCATGTAACATACTATTTACCCTCTGAATCTAAATTTCGCCCCATTCATTTTTTTAATTTATAATTACTTAGTTATAATACTTAACTCTACCCATTTGACCTACCTAGAATGTGTTTTTCATCAGTACAAAGAAAGCCTGTTTCACTGACTCTGGAGGACTGTCTTTCTATCCTCGCCTTCTGGGATACAATTTCAAACTAGTTCTATTTGTCCTCCTCCTACTACTCTCCTTTGATCTTACAATTTCTGGTCCAATATATTGTTGTTGTTTGCCGTCGAGTCGGCCCCAACTCATAGCGACCCCTCCTTGGGTTTCCGAGGCAGTATCACTACGGAAGTAGGATTGCGCAACCTTCCTTCCGAGGAGTGGCTGGTGGGTTTGAACCACCAGCCGTCTGGTTAGCAGGCAAGTGTCTTAGCCACTATGCTACCAGAGCTCCTAAGAGCTTACAATTCATCTACTTTTCTGGCAAAAGTCATTTTGATGATTAAATGTTAATCAATTGTGACTTCCTTTCAATCTTTCTATCCCTTTCTTCCAATGTGTCTCACTGCCTTAGCCCTCCCTCTTTTTAGACTTCTCCCAGCTATTTATTTGCATAACTAAACTCCTTTCAAATATCAAATCTTGCATTACCCACTGCTAGTGACTATTTCCACTTATACCTTATGCAAATATTGTTGATCCTTCATTTGATTAGACCCTTCTACTCCCCACCATGACTCACTGTCTTCTCCATCCACTTCACCCCTCTTAGTATAATGTACATATTAGCCATTTTATGTTTTTCATGACTTAATTTCCATCATGGCTGCTGAGTGGAAAATATAAAATTCCCCATTTTACTTTTTGTTTTGACAGCAACTACATATGCAGCACTTCTTCCTCTGACTATAACTATCTAGAGCTAGATCAGATCTCATAAGTCAACGGACACAGCCTTTGAGACTACGAAGTCTGCCCAAAAACCTCAGGTGCCAGCTAAAAGCTTGGGAGTCTCCATGACACCCTCTATTCTAACCTACCATCTATAAATTTGGGTTTTCCACTATTCCATGAGCATGAAATTTCAGGAATCATATGTAATCTCAGGGATCTCTAAGGCTTCCCTCACTTGTGACCTGTTGATTTGGGAGTTCTCTCTATCATTCAGGATATCAGCCATAAGCTTAAAATTTCCTTTCCTCTCCTAACTGCTGACCTGATGGCTTCCACTACTCCTGTGGGTTTGATAATTCAATAAAACAACTCACATAACTCATGGAAAATGTGTGTATCTTTATGATTATAGCTTTATTATAAAATAGAGTATAAATCAGGATCAGTACAAAGAAGAGCTATACAGGGTGAGGTCTAGAAGTGTTCTCAAAAGGGAGCTTCCATGTCCTCAAAAGGGACATACTACGCTCCCATATGCATTGATATCTTTCACAAACCAGGAAGCCTATGGAGCTTGCATGTCAAAAGATTTTATGTAATTCAAACTCCAGCCCTTCTCCCCTGAGGTCAGTAGATATCACTAGGTGATCAGGAGGTTGATATCATGCAATGATCTTTTTGACCTGGTCAGCTCCTACCTGGATCATTTCATTAACATCAACCCTTAGGTATAGTCTGGAAGACTCACCAAAGCCATGTGATTATTCATGTGAAATTCCAGTTTTCGAGGTTATATTTCAGGAAAGTAGGACAAAGACAAAAATCTTCTGTTAAAGTGAATGCAAACTCACAACTGCTTTTATTATTTTGTCTCTACTTTCATATAGTTGAACCCTTATCTCTTAATGCCAAGACCCTGGGAGAAGTTCTAAGTTAGAACTTCTAATTGATCTCTTTACCTCCAGCCCTCCTTTACCAGCTTTTTTCTATCCTTTTTGGAGATTAGCCTTCTGAAAACCCAATTTGTACCCATCACCTTTGTTTATAAAAACCAATATCTTTTTTCATGGATGTCGACAATACTTGATACCTTACAAACAGACCCAATATTACTTACCCAGCTTCTTCTCCTTTTTCCTTTTTTTCTTTCTTATTTTGGTCTTCTAGGAATCTTTTTTACAATTTACTCATTACTTCTCAAGGGATTTGTTCTTCTCTCTTCCCACCAGTCTGAGATGGATCCTTTATTTTCTTCATATGGCAAATGCTACTCATTTTCGAGGCCAAATTCTAACACTACTGTCTTAGTTGTCTAGTACTGCTATAGCAAAAAATACTACAAGCAGCTGGCATTAAAGAATAGAAGTTTATATTCTCAGAGTTTAGGAGGCCAGAAGTCCAAATTCAGGGCACTGGCTCTTGGAAGGATCTCTTTCTATTGGCTCTGGCAAATATTCTTGTGTCTCCTACTTGTGTACTTCTGTAACCTACTTCTTCCTCAGTTCCTTGGAGAACTCACATGTGCTTCTGTCTACTCCAGCTTGTGCTTGTCTCTACTTAATCTGTTCTTTTGCTATCTCAGAAGTTCAAACACACCCTACACTGATATGGCCTCATTAATATAACAAAGAACACCCTAATTCCAGATGGGATTACATAGAGGTATAATGGAAAAGATTCCAACTTTTTTTTTTTTTTTTTTTAGGTGGGACACAATTTAATCCATAACAACTAATTTATTCATGAATCCTTCTCTGACAATCACACCAGGAAAGAATCTCACTGCTTTCTGAAAAACCCCAACTTCTACCAGATCTTTATGTAGCCAATGACTTCAACCACAGCTCAGTCATTTCCAGCTGAATTGTGGGTCAATACTCCTTACAGCTTCAGGCAGAATTGATCAGGGAGGTGTTTCTATCTGTCATTAAGACAGCCAAAATGACTCGATCATTCATGGCCAGTCATGATCCAGTCACTTTGATAGTGAAGACAGACCCTGTCACAATGTTGTCCTCTTCCAACATTTGCATCCAGCCAGCGTTTGAGTGTGTGTGGGGAGGAAAATTGTAACCAGCACTGTTCTACTTGATGCTTTATGTTTTAAACTGTGTCACATATATTTTTGGGCATAATTGCAAGTCACTAAATTTTATTGGCATAAAGAGATAACTTTACAGTTTTAAAAGGATGCATTTATTTTTGGTTGCTGAGTCAAATGCAAATTAAAGTTCCAGGATGTTTACAATTTATTAGTAACAAATTGATAGCACATGGGCTTCTTTCTATTTCTTCCAAAGTCAGCAGGCCTACTTTCACTCTATTTTGTTCTATTATCAGAGGAGTTTTTGATACATATATAAACAATTATTTTCTTATACTGCACCAGAACTGGGATGCTCACATATTTTAAAAAATGAGATTTTCCAGTTAATTTGAGTTTATTCAAATGCAGGATATTGAATGTCTTTGATTACTCAGGGGTATTTCTAGATCTGAGACATCCTAAGGTTATATTTTAGCAAATTCATCTGAATCTCATGAAGCTTTCTTAAGTATAAACTTTCTTGACTTTCATAGTATCACTAATATCAATTTAGACCAGCAAACTTTCCTCTCCCCAAATTCCTTTTTCTCCTTTTTTTTTTTTTAATTTTATAAGTAATGCTGTAAGGAAAGAATAACTTTGTGTGTGTGTATGTGTGATATTTATCATACATTGGGAAGAAACCCTGGTGATGCAATGCTTAAGGATTGGGCTGCTAAACAAAAGTGGGGAAGTTCAAACTCACCAGCTGCTCTATGGGAGAAAGATAGGCAATCTGCTTTTGTAAAGATTATGGCCTTGGAAACCCCATGGGGAGGTTCTACTTTTAATGATAGGGTCACTACAAGTTCACATCAACTTGACAGCAATGAGTGAAATCATATACTGAATATAACACTGAGCATATATATGTAGAAGGAGCCCTGGTGGCACAATGGTTACAAACTCAGCTACTAACAGAATGAAAGGTTGGCAGTTCTAATCCACACAGCCATTCTGTGGGAAGAAAGACTTAGTGACTTGTTCTTGTAAAGATTATAGCAAAATCAAGTGACCAGCAAAATAACATTAAGGAAAAGGAAGACACAGAGAGGTGCACAAGAAATACAGACAACCACAATAAATACTTTTAAATACATAATACTGAATTATCATTAAAAACAAACATTAGTCTGTGGGTGGATACATAGGTAGGCGGCTAAATGAGCAGATATATCTAAGCAAAAGGGAATATACCCATAACCATATATAATTTTGGCAGATGATGTTTCTACATACATATTTATACCTGCTGTAAGAATCTCCGGGAGCTCTGGTAAGGTAGTGCCTAAGACATTTGACTGCTAACCAGAAGGCTGGTAGTTCAAACCACCAGCCGCTCCTTGCAAGGAAGATTGGGCAATCAACTTCTGCAGAGATACTGCCTCAGAAACCCAAGGAGGGGTTGCTTTGAGTCAAATAAACTAGATGGCAGTGAGTTTTTTTTTTTTTTTTTTGGTTGATAAGAATTTTCATATATATAATAGAGCTAAGAGGGAAAATTTATAATAACTTCTTAGCTATAACCAAACATCCTAAGGGAGTGAGTCCCTGGGTCCATGGGTTTGGGACCATGGTTTTTTTGGGGGGGACATCAAGCTCAATTGGCATAACATACTACACAAGAACATTGTACATCCTACTTTGGTAAGCAGTCTTAAAAGCTTGCAAGTGATCGTCTAAGATGCAACAATTTATCTCTCCTCATCTGGAGCAAAGAAGAATGAAGAAAATCAAAGACACATGGAATCAATTAGTCCAAGGGACTGGTGGACCATGAGAACCCCAGCCTATGTGATGTTGAGAGACCAAAACTAGATGGTGCCCAGCTACCATTTTAAACCACTCAGAAATCGATCAAAATAGGAGATTCTGGATAAAATGGAGAAAAAATGTGAAACAAAACTCAAAATTATAAAAAAGACCAAACTTACTGATCTAATAGAGACTAGTGAAACCCTCAAGACTATGGCCGCTAGTCACCCTTCAGGCCTGGAACTGAACCCATTCCAGGGACTTACAGCCAAACAAGAAGACAATATGACAGAATTATCAGGTAAACATTTGCAGAAAGTAGGTATACTCCTTAGGACAATCAATAATAGAAGATCAGAAGGGGAGTATTTGCACAGGGAGATAGCTCAGAGGGCAGGAATGCATAGGAAAGAAAAACACAGGGAAAGAGTAACCAGAGAGAGGAAGTGGGAAAAGACATGTTACATTATGAGGATTGCAGTTAATGTGATGAAACAAAATGCGTATGAACTATTTTCTCTTTAAAATTTCACCCAAATCACAATAAAAAAATGCATATATAGGTATAAATGTGTGTGTGTGTGTGTGTGTATAATAATCTAGAAAACTATACTATGTCACATGGGGTTGCTATGAGTCAGAATTGACTCAATGGACCATCAGAAGAATCACAACAAAATTATTAGAATTCCCAGATTTGACAAATAAAAATATAGGACACAGTTACATTTAAATTTCAGATAATAATGACTATTTTCTTATGAATAGTAGTGAAACACTATCTGTTATATTACTGGAAATCTTTATGAATAGCGCTGAAACATTGTCCAATATAGTGTGGGAAGATGAGCCACCCAGGTCAGAAGGCACTCAAAATACGACTGGGGAAGAACTGCCTCCTCAGAGTAGAGGTGACCTTAGTGATGTGGATAGAGTAAAGCTTTCAAGACTTCCATTTGTTGATGTGGCATGTCTCAAGATGAGAAGAAATAGCTGCAAACATCCATTAGTAATCAGAACATGAAATGTGTGAAGGATGAATCTAGGAAAATTGGAAGTCAAAAATGAAATGGAACACATAAAGATCTATATCTTAGGCATTACTGAGTGGAAATGGCCAGGTTTGGCCATTTTTAATCAGACAATCATATAATCTACTATGACAGGAATGACAAATTGAAGAGGAATGGTGTAACATTCATCATCACAAAGAATGTTCCAAGATCTATCTTGAAGTACACTGCTATCAGTGATAGGATAATATCCATATGCCTACAATGAAGAACAGTTAATAATACTATTATTCGTATTTACACACCAATCACCAAAGTCAAAGATGAAGAAATTGAAGCTTTTTACCAACTCCTGCAGCCTGAAATTAACTGAACATGCATGAAGATGTGTTGATTATCACTGGTGATAGGAATGCAAAAACTGGAAACAAAGGAGAATGACCAATAGTTGGAAAATTTGGCTTTGATGATAGAAATGATGCTGGAGATCACATAATAGAATTTTGCAAGACCAACAACTTATTCACCGTAAATATATTTTTTCAACAATACAGATGGTGGCTATACATGTGGACTTCACCAGATGGAGTACAAAGGGATCAGATTAACTACATCTGTGGCAAGAGGTGATAGAAAAGCTCAATTATCTTCAGCCAAAACAAGGCCAGAAGCTGATAGTGGAACAGACCATCAACTGCTCATATGCAAGTTCAAGTTGAAGCTAAAGACAACTAAAAGAAGTCCATGAAAGCCAGAATATGACTTTGATTATATCCCTCCTGAATTTAGAGACATCTAAAGAATACATTTGATACATTGAACAACCAGTGATCAAAAAGCAGAGGAATTGTGCGATGGCAGTAAGAATACCATCCATGAAAAAAAGCAAAAGGTCATTAAAAAGACAGGATAGGAAGAAAAGACCTAAATTGTTGTCACAAGAGAATCTGAAACTTGCTCTTGAATGGAGAGTAGCTAAAGCAAATGGAAGAACTGTTGTTGTTGTTGTTGTTTTTATGTGCCAGGATAAAAAAGCTGAATGGACGATTTTGAAAAGCAGCTTGGGAAGACAAAATGAATTATTATAATGAAATGTGCAAAGACTTGGAGTTAGAAAGCCAAAAGGGAAGAACAGCATTGGCATCTTTCAAGCTGAAAGAACTGATCGAGAAAGAGGAAGACAGAGAGAGGTACATGGGAGGTATAGACAACAAAGATGAACCCTTTTGCACATACAGTACTGTGTTGTCAGTGAAGGCAAGCATGGGTATATGGATGGATACATGGTTGGACAGATTGAACTATTAGGTATGTTTATGGAGCAGAGAGTGTACCCAAGACCATGTATGGGGTTGGCAGACAATGATCCTATAAGTATATTTGTATGATTTGTAAGAATTCCCAGGTGTACAGTAGAGCTGACAAGGGACAAGGTTGTAGTCACTTCTTGGTCACAGCCAGCTACCCAGAGTGACTGAGTAGGTGAACCGGTGGGCTCAGGACCGTAGTTGCAGGTGACATCAAACCCAATTGGTATAAGATACTACACAAAACATTGTTCTATCTCCTACTTTGGCGAGTAGCAACTGGGATTTTAAAAGCTTGTAAGCAGCCATCTAGATGCAATGATGGGTCTCTCCATGTCCAGAGCAAAGAAGAAAGAAGAAAATCAAAGATTCATGGAAACAATTAGTCCTAGTTACTGGTACACCATGCGATTAGCACCTTATATGACTATGAGACCAGAAGAACTAGATCGTGCCCGGCTACCACTGACAACCACTTGGAGAGGGATCTATGTAGGAGATCCTGGATAGAGAGAGAGAACAATGTGGAACAAAACTCAAAATCATTTGGGAAAAAAAAGGAAGCGGTAACCAGGTTTGCTGGGCTGATGGGGCCTGGTGGAACCATTGAGACTATGGCCCCTAGCTGTACTTCAGGTCTGGAATTGAACCCACACCTGTGGCTTCCAACCAAACAAAAGACAAGCATATGAGTTGAGCATTTACCTGAGGTGATACACTCCTTGTAGAAAACAATTATGGGAGAAAAAGGGCTGTTTATGCACAGGGAGACAGCTTAGGGGGTAGGAATGCGTGAAGCGATGAAAACAGGAAAGAGGTAAATATTGCGAAGAAGTGGGGGGGGAGCTGGTTGCATTGGGGTAAATCGTAGTCAATGTCATGAGACAAAGTGTATGTGAACTACTGTATGGAAAGTGAATTTGCTCTGTAAATTTCCATCCAAATCACAATTAAAAAAAAAAAAATGATATTCAGATGGCCAACAAACACATGAAGAATTGTTCATGATCACTAGCCATTAGAGAGATGCAAATCAAAACAACAATGAAATAACATCTGGCCCCAGCAGTAAAAGAAAAGTTCAACAAGACAGAAATAACAAATGCTGGTGAGGATGTGGAAAAGTTAGGACTCTCATACTTCCAAAGGGGCAGGAAGGCTGCATGTTCTGACCTCTTCTAACCCCAGAAGAGGAAGACAGAATCACCACCAATAGCCCAAGACCTATTCCTGCAAGGCCAGACATGTTGCCTCCCCCCAGCCCTTTCATCAACTCTGACACCAACCGTTCCTCCCGCAGCACCCACCACCTTTCTGTTGGGTTCAATAATTCACTGCAGTAGACACACAGAACTCACAGATTATGTGGTTTAATAAGGAAGCACCCAGCTACAATTCAAGTTTGGGAACAATGCTCAGTCTCTTTCAGCCCACCATCTCTCAGCCAATAGTCTCTCACAGTCTTTCTCCCAGCAGTGCATGTCCCTCAGTGTCTCTCTCAGCAACGTGTGTCTCTTCCATCTCTTTCACAGCAGCCCATGTCTCTCAGGAGCACGTTTCTTTCAGCTGCACATCCTTCTCAGCCAGCAGTCACAGAGACTCCTTCTGCCTCTAGGAGACCTCCTTTTGAGCCTCGCAGAGTGGCAAAGTTACTCAATCATAACATCACAATTCCAAACACTTGAGTGAAAGTGTGAACTTCCCAGAACGTTGCTTTGTGCCACACACAACAGAAATACTCCAGGTGGATAACTTTAACAATCAGGAGCTCCTTGATTGCTCATGGCAAATTCTACCAGGGAGTTTACAGAGACTTATGGCTAGAAAATCCATCCCAGGTGATTTACTACACTGCACATACACTGCTGGTGGGACTGTCAAATGATACAACCACTGTGAAAATCAGTATTGTTGTTATTGTTGCTGTTGTTATGTGCCATTGTGTCAGACCTGACTCATAGCGACCCCTCCTTGGGTTTCTGAGGCAGTATCTCTATGGAAGTAGATTGCCAACCTTCCTTCCGAGGAACATTAGTACAGGAATTCCTTAAAAAGTTAGAAATACCATTTGACCCAGCCATTCCATTGCTTGGTATTTATCCTAAAGAAGTGACAGCCATGATAAGAATATATATATATATATATATATATATATATATATATATACACACAACCTCATGTTCATCACAACACTATTTACAATAGTAAAAGATGGAAACAACCTAGGTGCCCATCAACAGAAGAATGGATAACCCAACTATGGTACATAATGCAATGGAATGCTATGCAATTCTAAAGAATAATGTAGAATCTTCAAAACACCACATAATGTGGATGAACTTGAAGGACATTATGCTGAGTAAGTAAATCAATCACAGAAAGACAAATTTTAGTTCATTATTGTAAAAAGTGAAAAAAACAACAAAACAATAACCCAAACTCATTACATCAAGGAAATATTTATATATAGTAGGAAATTTCCTTTGTTGGTTATCAGGGGTGGGAGGTGAGGGGAGGGAACACTGCAAAAAACAAAAGAAAGAAGGAAGGAAGGAAGAAAAGAAAGAAAGAAAGAAAGAAGCTTGAAATTAAAAAAAAAAAAGTCTCGCATTGCAACATTGAAAGATTCTATAGGCAATATATTGAATGATGTAGAAAACATCAAAAGAAGATGGAAAGAATATATAGAGTCACCATACCAAAAGTATTGGTCGATATTCATCCATTTCAGGAGGTTGCATATGATCAAGTGCTGTGCTGAAATAATTGATGAAAAACAAGTCTCCATTAATTGATGGAATACCCACTGAGATGTTTCAACAAATGGATGCTGCACTGGAGCACTCATTCTGCTATACTTAGAGATTTGGAAGACTGCTACCTGGCCACCTGACTGGAAGAGATCCTTATTTGTACCCATTCCAAATACAAATGATTTCACAGAATGGGGAAATTATCAAACAATGTCATTAATATCACACACAAGTAAAATCTTGCTGAAGATAATTTAAAAAATGGTTGCAGCAGTATATTGACAGAAAACTTCCAGATGCGCAAGTTGGATTCAGAAGAGGACATAGAACTGGAGAAATCATTGCTGCTGTCAGATGACTCTTGCCTGAAAGTAGAGAATATCAGAAAGATGTTTGCTTGTGTTTTATTGGCTGTGTAAAAGCATTCAATTTTATGGATCATAACAAATTATGGACAACATTGAGAAGAATAGGAATTCCAGAACACTTAATTGTACTCATGTGGAACCTATGCATAGTCTAGGAGGCTGTTGTTCAAATCAGGAAGGGAGTGCATCAAGGTTGTATCCTTTCACCATATTTTTTCAATCTGCATGTTGAGCAAATAGTCTGAGAAACTGGACCATATGAAAAAGAACATGGTATCAGCATTGGAGGAAGACTCATTAACAACCTGTTATGTTACGCAACTCATATGCAGACAACACAACTTTGGCTGCTAGAAGAGAGGATGACTTGAAGCACTTACTGATGAAGATTGAAGACTACAGTTTGTAATACAGATTACACCTCAATATAAAGAAAACAAAAATCCTCACAACTGGACCAATAAGGAGCATCATGATAGATGGAGAGAAGATTGAAGTTATCAAAGACTTCATATTACTTGGTTCTACAATCAACAACAATGGAAGCAGCAATCAAGATATCAGAAGATGTATTGCATTGGGCAGATCTGCTGCAAAAGACCTGTTTCAAGTGCTGAAAAGCAAAGATGTCTCCTTGAAGGCTAAGGGGCGCCTAACCCAAGCCATGGTATTTTCAATTGCCTCATAAGCATGTAAGAGCTGGACAATGAATAAGGAAGACCGAAGAAGAGTTGATGTTTTGAGTTGTGGTGTTGGCGGAGAATACTCAAAGTACCATGGACTGCTAGAAGAATTAACAAATCCATCGTTGAAGAAGTTCAGCCAGAATGCTCCTTGGAAGGTAGACTGGCCAGACCTGTCTGACCTACTTTGGTTATGTTGTCAGAAGGGACCATTCTCTAAAGAAGGATATCATGCTTAGTAAAGTGGAGGGTTAACGAAAAAGACGAAGGCCCTCAAGAAGGTGGACTGACACAGTGGCTACAACGATGGGCTCAGGCATAGCAGGGATCGTGAGGCTGGCACAGAACCGTGTGGTGTTTCATTCTGTTGTGCGTAAGGTCACTTTGAATCAGAGATGACTCAATGACACCTAACAACAACATTTTCTTAGTATGTCTCATTTAATATTTGAAGCATGCTTAAAAAAAAGGTATTTTGTTCATCTGAAAATCACATTTAACAGGGTGCCCTGTGTTTTAGCTCTTGAACAAATTAGATAGACTATCTTGTTTTTTATTAAAAAACTTAGAGGTAGTTGTCATTAACTCCATTTTACAGACAAAAATGATTGAAGCTTTAAGAGTTTAAAGAACTTGCCCCAAGGCAGGTAGTCAGTGAAAGAAGTAAGATTTTATTCAAGTCTGCTTATCTTCAGAGCTAAAGCTCTTAATCTTTCCTTACACTAAGAGGGTCTTTGTTATCTATTGCTGCTGTAACGGAAATATCATAAATGAGTGGCTTTAGCAGACAAAAATTTATTTTCTCACAGTTTCGGAGGGTAAAGGTCTGAATTCAGGGTTCCAACTCTAAGAAAATACTTTCTTTCTGTGTCAACTCTAGAGGAAGGTTCTCTTCTCTTCTGAACTTCTGCTCCTAGGAAATCTTCATATGGGTTGGCATCTCTCTTCAACCATTTCTGCTTATTTCATTAATTTTATATCTCAAAAGAAACTGACTCAAGAACATCATATACTAAGCTTGTCTTATTAACATAACAAAGACAAACCAAAAACAAAAACCAAACTCATTGCCATCGAGTTGATATGGACTCATAGCGACCCCCTTTTGATTTCTGAGGTGGTAAATCTTTACAGAAGTAGATTGCCCAGTCTTCTTTCTATGGAGTGGCTGGTGGGTTTGATCTGCTACCCTTCTGGTTAGCAGTCAAATGACTTAGGTACTATGCCACCAGAGTTCCTTTAACAAGGACAACCCATTCCCAAATGGAATTACAACCATAGGCATAAAGTTTAGGATTGACAATACATATAATTGGGAACATAAATTCAATCCATAAAAAAAGGTTACAAATACCTTTAGTATTTCTGGGTCAAAAATAGAAATATTTTTTTCAACTAATCAGAACAATTAGCTGTACGAGATCAAAAGTGCAACACTTCCCCAAAACCAAAAGTGAAAAGACAGGGAGGGACAGGGAAAACAAACTAATGGAGATGGGGAACCCAAGGAAGAAATAGGGACACATTGCAGCCAGTGTCACAAAACAATTTATGTACGGATTATTGATTGGGGAAACTAATTTGCTATGAAACTTTCACCTAAAACACAATGAAATGTTTTAAGAACACAATTTCTTGTAGACTTTTGATTATTATTGTCAAATTGCCATCTAGAATTTGAACATTTTCATACTCCTAACAATGTTTCTTTCCCTGCACCCTCACCAACACTGTGATTTTCAGAAATCTTTGCTAGTTTAATACATAAAATAAAAAGTGATGTATTTGCTTATTGTATACTTATTTAATTTCTGTTGAAGTACCCTTTTGTAAAATTATTTTTGTTGTTTGAAGAGGTTTTATTCATCTTTAAATTTAATATTTGAAAGCCATTTGGTATGTTATTTCTGCAGTTATGCTTGTCAAACTTGAGTTTCCATCAGAATCACCTGGAGATCATGTTAAAACACAGATTTTGGTAACTGCATCAAACAAGATCAAATATTTTGGTAACAAGAATCCAGGTGATGTGAATGCTGCTGGTGTGGTCTACAGGAAGATCCAAGGCTTAAGTTATAAAGAACTTACTGACCTCAAAATTATAGTTCAGTATCGACATCAGGATCAAGTTTTTTAAAATCTCAGAGTATCAAATTTGAGACAGGACAAACTGAAAATATTAAATAATTCAGTGAAGAGGTTGTTTCTATTAATTTTAAAAGCATAAATAATACAAACATCAGCTATTCAGCCAAGAACAGAAATCTAATGCTTTTCTTTCTACTACATAAAAAATTTTGAGTCTATTCTGAATATCACACACCTTCCACTGGTTCAGAATAGCTTTCATTCCTACCACAAATAACAAAGAAGTATTTAGCAAGTACCTAATGAGACATAGCATTACACTAGGTGCTGTAATGATTAATTAGTGTTTATGAGTCTTTGAGCCTTAAGGAACTCCAGATTATACAAATGTACTTTAGAACACTGCACCAAAAACCAAAGAACTCTTGCCATCCAATCGAGTCTAGACTCATAGATTAACTTATAAAACAGTGTAGAACTGCCCTATAGGATTTCCTATGCTGTAATTTTTACAGGAGCAAATTGCTAGGACTTTTCTCCTGTGAAGTTGCTGGTGGGTTCCTACTACCAGCCTTTTAGTTAGAAGCTGAGCACTTAACTATTGCACTTAACCAAAGTTGCTGACTTGTAGACTCTAAACACAGCAGGCAGTGCCCATGTCCGTCCTATTCATTTTCACATCTTCACTATCTATCACAATGCTTGATTGTCATTGTTAACTTCATGCATGTTGAATGAACATGAGAAACAGTTTCAAGTTCCCCAAAGCTTTGGCTCAGGATTGGCCCAGATTTTACTTCTTTTGTAAAAGGTCTTGAAAAAGTGGAACATGATCAGTCTTGGTAACAACAACAACAACAACAACAACAACACACACACACACACCATGACTCCAAATAGGAAAAAACAGCTACAAACAACCAATAATAATCAAATATGGAATGCACAAAGTATGAATTCAGGACATTTGGAAGTTGTCAAAAATGAAGTGGGATGCATAGTGATCGACACCCTGGGCATTAGTGAGTTAAAACTGACTTATTTTGGACATTTGGAGTCAGATAATTATATGACCTACTATGCAGGGAATGACAAATTGAGAAAGAATGTCCTCACATTCAAGGTCATAAAGAAAATTTCAAGATCTATGCTGAAGTACAATGCTGTCAGTGATAGGATAATTTTCATATGCATGGAAGGAAAGCCTATCAATACTACTATCATTCAAATTGATGCACCAACCACTGATGCCACAGAGGAGGAAAATTGAAGATCTTTACCAACTTCTGCAGCTAAAATTGAACAAACATGCAATCAATATGTATTGATTATTACTGGTAATTAGAATATGAAAGCTAGAAACAAAGAAGAATCACTGGTAAAATGTAGTCATGATGATAGAAATGATGCTAGAGATCACTTGATAGAATTTTGCATGACCTATGACTTATTCATTGCTAATACCTTTTAGGGGAGCTCTGACAGCATAGTGGCTAAAGCACTTGACTACTAACCAGAAGGCTGGCAGTTCAAACCCACCAGCCACTCCTCGGAAAGAAGATGGGGCAATCTACTTCTGTAGTGATACTGCCTCGGAAACCCAAGGAGGGGTTGCTATGAGTTGGATCTGACTCGACAACAAAATACCTTTTACAACAACCATAAGCAACAGCTGTACATGTGGACCTTACCAAATACACAGGAATTAGATTGACTACATCTGTTGAAATATGTGATGGGGAAACTCAATGTTGTTGTTGTTGTTGTTATGTGCCATCAAGTTGGCCCCAACTCATCGCGACCCCTCCTTGGGTTTCTGAGGCAATATCACTCAGAAGTAGATTGCCCAACCTTCCTTCCAAGGAGTGGCTGGTGGGTTTGAACCACCAGCTTTATGCTTAGCAGTCAAGTACCTTAGGCACTACACCACCTGAGCTCCTGGGAAGCTCAGTATCATCAGCCAAAACAAGACCAGGAGCTGATTGTGGAACCAGCCATCAATTGCTCATATGCCAGTTCAAGAGGAAACTGAAGAAAATTAAATCCAGTCCATGAGAGCCAAAATATGACTTTGATTATATTCATCTGGATTTAGAGAGCATCTGAAGAATAGATTAGGTGCACTGAACACCAATGACTGAAGACCAGGCAAGTTGTGGAATGAAATCAAGAACGTCATAAGTAAAGAAAGCAAAAGGTCATTAAAAACACAGGAAAGGAAGAAAAGACCAAAGTGGATGTCAGACTTGCTCTTGAATGGAGAGTAGCTAAAGCAAATGGAAGAAATGACAAGATAAAAGAGCTGAGCAAAGGATTTCAAAGAGCATCTCAAGAAGATAAAGTCAATTATTATAATGAAATGTGCAAAGAGCTGGAGTTAGAAAACCAAAAGGGAAGAACACATTCAGCATTTCTCAAGATGAAAGAACTGAAGAAAAATTCAAGCCTCGAGTTACATTATTGAAGGATTCTATGGGAAAATATTGAATGATGCAGGAAGCATCAAAAGGAAGTGGGAGGAATACAGTGTTACTGTACAAAAAATAATTGATCAATGTTCAACTATTTCAGAAGGTGACATATGATCAAAAACCTATGGAACTGAAGGAAGAAGTCGAAGCTGCACTGAAGAAAATGGTGAAAAACAAGACTCCAGGATTGATAGAAATCCATTGAGATGTTTCAACAAACTGGCATTTACTCATCTATGCCAGATAATTTGGAGGAGAACTGCTTGACCAATTGACTGGGGAAAGAAAAAAAAAAGAAATCTCACTGCACTGGAGTAATTTTCCTCCTCATTTTGACTCCTCTGGCTTTCTGAGGTAGTATCTCTACTGAAATAGATTGCCCAATCTTCTTTCTGAGGAGTGGCTGGTGGGTTTGAACGACCAGCCTTCTGGTCAGTAGTCAAATGCCTTAGGCACTATGCCGTTGGATTTGTGCCCATTCAAGGAAAAGTGATCTAACAGGATGTGGAAATTATCAAACAATATCATTAATTTCACACGCAAGTAAAATTTTGCTGAAGATAATTCAAAATCAGTTGCAGCAGTATATTTACAGGGAACTTCCAGAAATAAAAAGCTGGATTTAGAAGAGGATATGGAACAAGGGACATGATTGCTGATATCAGATGGATCTTGGCAGAAAATAAAGAATATCAGAAACATATTTTGTTGTGTTTTATTGACTATGCAAAAGCATTCTATTGTGTGGATCATAACATATTATGGATAACATTGAGAAGAATGGGAATTCCAGAACACTTTATTGTACTCATGAGGAACCTGCACATAGACCAGGAGGCTGTCATCCTAACAGAACAAGGGGATACTGGATGGTCTAAAGTCATGAAGGGAGTGTGTCAGGGTTGTATCCTTTCACAATATTCATTCAATTTGTATGCTGAGCAAATAATCCAAGATGCTGGACTATATGAAAAGAAGCATAGCATCAGGGTTGAAGGAAGGATAATTAATGACCTGTGCTAGGCAGACAACACAATCTTGCTGCTGAAAGTGAAGATGACTTAAAACACTTACTCAGGAAGATTAAAGATTACAGTCTGCAGTACAGATTAAACCTCAACATAAAGAAAATGAAAATTCTCACAACTGGACCAATAAGCAGCATCGCATTAAATGGAGAAAAGATTGAAGTTGTCAAAGATTTCATATTACTTGGATCCACAATCAATACCCATGGAAAGAGAAGTCAAGAAATTAGATGTTGTACTGCAATGGGAAAATCTGCTGCAAAAGACCTCTTTAAAGTGTTGAAAAACGAATATGGCACCTTGAAGACTATGGTGCATCTAACCAAAGCCATGGTATTTTCAATTACCTCATATCCATGTGAAAGCTAGACAATGAAAAAGGAAGACTGAAGAAGAGTTGTGCTTTTGATTTGTGGTGTTGATGAAGAATACTGAAAGTACTATGGACTGCCAGAAGAATGAAGAAATCTGTCCAGGAAGAAGTATATCCAGACACTCCTTGAAATGAGAATGGCCAGACTTTGTCACACCAACTTTGGTCATGTTGTCAAAAAGGACAATTTCCTGGAGAAGAATATCATGCTTGGTAAAGTGGAAGGTCAGTGAAAAAGGGGAAGACCCTCAACAAGCTAGATTGACATTGTGGCTGCAATGATGGGCTCAAGTATAGCGAGTATTGTGAAGATGGTGCACAAACAGGCAGTGTTTTGTTCTGTTGTACATAGAGTTGCTATGAGTCAGAGCTCACATGATAGCACCTAATAACAACAACAACAAATTCACAGCCATCAGCTTGATTTCAATTCATAGCAACCCCATTAGGTTTTCAAGGTGGTAAATCTTTATAGAAGTAGATTGACCTATCTTCCTTCTCTGGAGTGGCTGGTGAGTTTGCACTGCCAACTCCTGGTTAGAAGTCAAATGCTTTAGGCACTGCACCACGTTTATTAATGTTCCGTTTATTAATGGATGTTTGCAATTGTTTCTTCCCATTTTGAGTCACAGAATATATACATATATATAGAACAGTTGTGCTTTTGATTTGTGGTGTTGATGAAGAATACTGAAAGTACCATGGACTACCAGAAGAATGAAGAAATCTGTCCAGGAAGAAATACATCCAGACACTCCTTGGAAATGAGAATGGCCAGACCTACTTTGGCCTCATCTACTTTGGTTATGTTATCAGAAGGAACCATTCCCTGAGGAAGGATATCATGCTTGATAAAGTGGAGGATCAATGAAAAAGGGGAAGGCCCTCAACAAGATGGATGGATACAGTGGCTGCAATAATGGGATCAGGTAGTAGGGATCATGAGGCTAGCATAGGACCAAGAAGTATTTCATTCTGTTGTACTTAAGGTTGCTGTGAGTAGGAGATGACTTGATGACACCTAACAACAACAACATGTGTGTGTGTGTGTATATATATATATATATATATATATATATATATATATATATATATATATATGTATATATGTATATATGTACATATATATATGTTGTTGTTGTTGTTATGTGCCGTCGAGTCGGCCCCGACTCATAGCGACCCCTCCTTGGGTTTCCGAGGCAGTATCACTACGGAAGTAGGATTGCCCAACCTTCCTTCCGAGGAGTGGCTGGTGGGTTTGAACCGCCAGCCGTCTGGTTAGCAGGCAAGTGTCTTAGCCACTATGCTACCAGAGCTCCCAATACCTATACTTATACCTATACTTATACCTATACACATACATATATATATATGTATGTGTATAGGTATAAGTATAGGTATAGGAACCAACTCCACAGCAGTGAGTTTGTTTTTATATGTATTTGTATGTGTATATGTATATGCATATGCATATGTATATATTGTTAGGTGATGTGAAGCCCAAATTGTTTGTGCCAATCAGGGACCCTAGAAGCAAATTCCCAAGGCTGATTCCAGAGAATCCAGACTAGGACACCAGGTCTACTGGTAAGGCCCCTCTGGGTGTGTTTAAACTGCCAATTTTCAGTTCATAGTCCACTACTTAACCATTTGTGCCACTAAGGGAATCCTTTTAAGACTGTTTTATTTTGTCAGACTAGAATAAATATCTTTTCAAAGCTATCATAGTATCATGTTCTCTTCATTATACTTTACTTGAGGTTTGTATCTCAGCCTTAAAAACTTCAATTTCCAATTAAATTCCCATTACTGATAAGATAAAATAGAACTCTTCAAAAACAGGATACTGTGATGTGGTCCTTGCTTAATATTTAGCTTCATTTTTTTTTCCACATTCACATTTCATATATCTTGTCATTTCTCAGACATGCAATACGTTATCTTTTCCTTCAGCCTTTGCGTAGGCTTTTTCATACTTCTTTCAGTCACCCACTTCCCCATTTACATACACTTTTCATTCTTTATTTCTTAACATGGAGTTTGATTTGTCTGGTCTTTCTTGACTTTCCAAGCTCCCAGGTCTGGGTTTAGTGGACTCCTCTTATGTTTCTCTAGCAACTTGTACTCATTTCCATCATAATGTTGTTGTTTTTGCCATTGAGTTTGCTCCATTTCATAAGAACCTCATACACAACAGAAAGAACTGCTCTTCAGTCCTACACAATATCCACAATCAATGTTAGGCTGAAGTTCATTGCTGTGGCCACTGTGTATTTTGGGTGCCTTCCAACCTAGGAAATCACCTTCTAGCACAATATTCTGCTGTGATCTGTAAGGTTTTTATGGCTAATTTTCTAAAATAGAACACCATGTCTTTCTTGCCAGTGTCGTAGTCTGGAAGGTTGACTAAACCTGTCCACCATAGGTGATCTTGCAGGTATTTTAAATACTGGCTGCATAGCTTCCACCATCATAGAAACATGGAAACATCACAGTAAAACAAATTGACAGACAGTTAGGGGATCCTTACAGTAATTACCTGATATTACTATCTTTTACATATTTGTTTCCTATTCTACTTCTACCAATAGCCCTTTAAGTTTCTTGAGGTAGGGGACAGAGTTTCATTCTACACTGGTTTCAGGAAACTTACTGACCATTTTAGATGAATATACAATTAAATGAAGCCAGCAGAATGAAGAATCCATTTGCATTTCCCAAAATGCCTAGAGAGGAAAAAATGTGTATGAGCAAAATCAGCACATTGGACAGCACTATAATTATTATGATATATCTTTCTAAAATAAATCATTTGAATTTCCAATATGAAGGTCAGAGTTTTCATTTGCAAAAAAAAAAAAAAAATCCATAAACTTTCTTTGTTTATGGAAAAGGGACTTTATAGAGAATATTAATAGGCATCCAAGTTCTTCAAGAAGATTAGGAGTCAAGCTCTTGGCTGAACAGCCAGGAATTATATCCACACTATACTTTAGGCTACTTCAGAAGAGCTTTCAGACAAAGACAGCCTAGAATGAAAGGCCTGGCAACCTGCTTCTGAAAATCAGTCAGTTAAAGCCCTGCAGATCACAACTGTCTGATCTGAAAGTGATCATGGGGACAGTGTAGGACTGGGCAACATTTTATTCTGTTGTGCACGAGGTTGTTGTGAGTCAGAGGCAATTTGACAGTAGCTAATTATAACTCCAGACGAAGCTCTATAACCACTTCCTCCAGGCACAGGTGGCTCAAATTGGAGTCTTTGCATATGGTTGTTTACTGTTATTGCCTCTGAGAACCGACAGTCTTCCTCCACATTGCTACCTTCCCATTGTGCCACCCTATTCACATTACTCTCTTCCTGAAGTAAATCTTGGGTGTTGTTGTTAGTTTTGGGTATGTGTATCTAATTGGCCAACTATAGAACAAACCTGCCTGTATCTCAGCCACAGAGATGCTGGAAAAAGGACTTCCACTCAAAGACACATGACTCATTAGGTAGAAAATTACAAAATGGATGTTGTTTAGAAGATTATGTAGAATGAACATCCACTATACAGCCCGAAGAATGTACACAAGGGGTCGAAGTTGAATTAAATAGCTTTTTGAGATCCTTTTTCATATAGTGCTCTGTTACATCCATTAGGTTTTACTGCTTGCTCTCATATATCCTGAGATGACTTTGAGTTTGGGATAGGAAGTTCAGTTATGTAGTTTATTACATCTTTTTACAGCTTCTGATATCTCAGTGGTAACATTCTTTCCTCTGTCGTTCTTTGGAACACACACTAGTAAGTATTTAACTCTGATTCCATGAACTCTTGGAATTCCCTGAAAAATCAAAGTTTCTCTTTTTGATTCAGTTTGGCCAAGTATTGCTGACATTTTAAAAGTGAACAAGTTGGCACTGAAATTACATTAAATGATGGCAAATAGCACAAGTTCACATTTGGTCACTTGATGATTCTGTCAGAATGTGGGATTGTAAAAGAATGAAAAGGCAAAAGTTAAGGGCTGGCATAGGAAAAACAAAACAAAACATTTGTTACTAATCTCATCCTTCAGAGGTTTTCAGAGTGATGAGGATGCTCATTTAACAGGTGAAATTAGAAAATAAATAGCACTCATTATATTTGAGTTTTATTTCACTTTCTTTGAGCAGCTTTGTGCATCTCACTTAGTCAGTTGGGCCCAAGACAGCTGTTGAAGTCAGCAAAGATGGATTATTTCCCAGAACACGCACTCATAAACATTTTTTTTAGGAGGTAGAGACAAGATGAGGTCCTGATGACACATTCTGCCAAAGCCCTCTACAACAAAGACCTAAGAAACCAAGTGAAGCAAATATAGATGATAATTGTGGGATTCTGAGTATCACATGAAAGGATAAAGAATTAGAATAAACATTGTTTGGAGAAAGAAACAGAATGAAAACAGAAACTGAGGAGAGAGATGGAGCAGAGGCTCAAGTATGTGTGGTCATTTTGGGTCATAGAAGGCAACATATATAAGTGAGGAGACACCAACTTCACAGAATCCCCAATAAGACAGAGAGCCAAGGGGGCAGGGAGGCCACATCTTCTGACCTCCTCTAACCCCATAAGGTGAAGACAGAATCACCATCAGCAGACCAAGGCCTATTCCTATGAGACCAGATATGCTGCCTCCCTCTAACCCTTTCACTAGCCCTGACACCAACTGTTCTTCCCACAGCACCCACTACCTCTCTGCTGGGTTCAATAATTCATTGCAGTGGCCAGACAGAACTCACAGATTGTGGGGGTTATTAGGGAAGCACAAGGCTACCATTCAAGTAGAAAGGCTCTAGAAAGGCTCCTTTTGACCCTATCAGAGTAACCACTAACCAACTCCAACATCAGAATTCTGTACACATGAGAGAGCGTGAACTTCCCAGAAAATTACTTTGTGATGCTCCCAACAGAAATACCCCAGGTGGATAACTTTAACAATCAGGAGGTACTCGGTTGCTCATGACAAATTCCACCACGGAGTTTACAAAGACTTATGGCTAGAAAAGCCATACCAGGTAATTTACTACACCACACAGAGACACAGTATAAACAAATAATTAAGGAAGATGATCAGAACATGAGCTAGATGTAAGAAAGGAAAATGCAGGGAAGCAGGTAAGAACTCCATTAACATAAGTGGCCACAGAGCAGGAAGGGAGCCAGAAAACAGGGAAAAAACAACTCCTCAGTTGTGTTCCCTAGTCATGTGGAAGAGAATATTTCTGAATTGGTGGCTGGAGATGCTGGACCCAGGTGGTTCCCCCCATTCTTGGGTTGAGGCAGAAACCATATAAACAGCTTCTTTAGCCCAGGAGTGCACTCAGTCCACATCAGTGAAGAACCAAAGAAGTGTGTTCTTCCCTTCTCCCCACACCTTCATGGTGACCATAGGTAATGCCACCCACCCCACCAACCTGATGCCCAGTGGTGCCTCTCCTACTGTCCCTCCTCTGTCTGGTTCTGTCAGACTGCCTTATCACCTCTGTAGTCCTTCATCACACCACATACTCAATGGACTGCAGCATGCTCACACTGACCAAGCCCTGTGCATATATTACCTTCACTGCCTCTACCACTTCTGTGGTTGAAGATGTGCATTTGCACAGACTATGCACCAAGCACCTACTGCCTCTGTTGTTAAGAGTGTGCATCATCACCACACCCCCAGTGATTGGGGGCTTGTACACATGTCAATCATGTGGCTAGCCTCTGCCACCATCCTAGCCAGCAATGCACATCAGTGCAGGTGGGATCTGCTCACCACTTTAGAGGAATGTGCACCCACTAAGTGCCACTCTTTTCTTTATCCTTTTTGTCTTTCTGCTTCTTTTTTATTTATTTTCCCTATTCTGCTTTTTGTTTATTTTTCTTAGTTTTCATTCTCCTCTCTACTTTTTTTTGCTACCCCATTTAGTATGAGGTGCACATTATGTCCCAACTACTCAGTCAAAACTGCCTCATCTGCCACCTTCTGCCCCATCCATCAGGGAAGTGTCACAGTCTGCTCTTGCCCACTGGATCAATGACAGTTGGTGGACAATACCTGTTCACTCTACCCACAGCTGCTCTTAATGACCAGTAAACAGAGACAAGTGCCCATACTCCCACTCCTTACTCCACCCACCCAAAGAAAGGTGAAGAGCACCCCAGTGATACCAAACTAGTGACCAAAGTGACATCCCCACAGAACTCACCCAGATATATCAAAACAAAGCCATACACACACACAAACACACACATATAGGAATTCTCATAGCATAGTGCCTAAGATACTTGACTGCTAACCAGGAGGCTAGCAGTTCAAACTCACCAGCCACTCCTCGGAAGGAAGGTTGGGCAATCTACTTCTGTAGTGACACTGTCTTGGAAACCCAAGGAGGGGTCACTATGAGTTGGATCTGACTTGACAGCAGTGAAATATAGGACTGTGGTACTTAAGATTGTGTATCAACTTGGCTGGGCCTAGTTTTGAGTGCTCAGCAGCTGGATGAAGTTATTTTCCATGACGAGACTGAAATCAACTCCATGGTGGAATCTGCTGTGACATGTTAATTAGTGGAAAGGGATCTGCTTTTGGGTGCAGCCTGCTTCCTATATATATGGAAGAGCTTTGGGAAAGGAATCTAGTTTTTTGGCACATTTAGATAACCAGTGGTCTGCTATGTCTCCTGCAAATCTTAGAATTGTGCCATTTTACTTGTTGATCTTTGGCTCGTCAGCCTCAGCAGCCCTCAGCTACATGAGTCAGAAGAAGCCTTTAGTTTGCTCCAGTGGTCCTGAAAAAAGAGGCAGAGCTGAAGCTCAAGGTCAGGGGGTCTCCAACCTGACCCTAGAACTGGTGCTCTGAACGTGGAGTTCTAGCCCCATAAGCTGTAAAAGAATATTGCTATTTGTTAAGTTAGCCACTGTGGTATTTCTGTCATGGCAGCACTAGAGAGCCAAGACAAAGATACTACAAGTGATCAAGGAAATCACGAACAAAATCAAGGAAAATACAGACAATACTCAAAAATAATTCAGAAGGAGTTCCGGTAAGATGGTGGAATAGACAGAAAGGCTGCATAGACCCTCTTCAAGAAAGAAAAGGGGAACCAGCTAACACAGATACAGCAGATAATCCTGGACTCCTGAACCTTGAAAGGAAGGACATAGACGTGGACTAAACTTCAACTAGCAGAAGAATTTGCATGAAAACACCAAAAAAGGAGATATACGGACCTGTGGTCTGGCAGCGATCCTGATGGCACAGACAGCTTGGATATTGCCGAGTGGTAATAGGACCTAAGAATTAACCTAAAATTGGCCCTGCTAGCCAGGGACTGCATGGAGGACTGCTCTGGTGGCTGGGGAATAAAGGGGAAAGAGCAAAGATGAAGGCAGGCTGAGATGTTGACTTTTCTCTGTCCAGTGGACACAACCATTTTGAATGTTTAAAAGCAGCTTGACCATTTTGAATATTTAAAGTGATAGCATTCTCTCAGAATCCAGGGATCTAAGAATAGGCTCTACTTGCCAGTAACATCAAGGACATTCCGGACCTGGACGACTGTAAAGGTGCAACAGTCCCCTTACCACTTTTATATTCCACAGCCTCTTGGTGAACAGAGGTGCGGTCATCCCTCACTCCACCCACTTTCTGGGCTGGCAGGAATTCCATTCAAGTCTTGTGCTCAGATGGAGCCTGGGTGCCCTGCCCCACCCTGCCCTGATGTATTTTTTTCTTTTTTCAGTTTATTTGTTTATTTTTGTCTGTTTTATTCTTTATTCTTTCTCTCTCAGGTTCTAGTTTTCAGCTCTTTTTCTTTTCCCTGTTCCTGGTTGCGATTTTTTTTTTTCTTTCTTGTTAAACCTGTTCCTTGCTTTTCTTTTTACATTTTTCCCATTTTTTGCTTCATTATTCTCTTTCTATATCTTATTTCTCTTATTGTCCTCTCCCTAGATATTGCAGGGGTTTTTTTTATTTTTTCTTCTTTTTCCCTTTTTTCTTTTTTTAGTTACTCTTCCACTGTGATTCCATGGCATATTTTTTGTCCATTTGCTTTTACTTTTTTGATGGTTATTCAATTTTTATTTTTGTCTAACTGAGTGGAAGACAGCAACAGTTCCCATATGATAGAACTACACCCATACCTACTGCAGCTTTACTTACTGAGTGAGAGCCACCACTTCCTTCTCCACCAATGGGCCAATAATAAGCAACCAACAAGAAGATCCTGACTCACCTTTGACTGCTCTTCAAAAACAGTTAACAGAGATCTAAATACAACAACTCCACGATGTCTCGGAGACAACAAACCATCACAGTCCACACAAAGAAACAAGATAAAGTTGTAGAAATAAGGAAGCAGGATACAGACCCAGAACACATGCCAAGGAAGAAGCAGCACTGGCAATCTTTGATAATGAATCAAAAATAATTATATTTAGGCATCTTCAAAGGATTGAGAGACAGACCAAAGAAAACACAGACAGAACCCTAGAAGAATATTGGAAGAAAAAACAAGAAAAAAATGACAAAATAAATGAAAAATTAGAAATGATTCTAAATCTACAGATAGAAATCCAAAAGATTAATACTAAACTTTCAGAGATAGATAATGCATTTAAAGGGCAAAGAAATGGAACCGATGCAATGGAAGACAGAATTAATGAGATCGAAGACAAATACTTGAATACTTCTTTGGAAAGGGATCAATCAGAAAAAAAAGATCAAAACATGATGAAAATAGCCTAAGATTCATGTGGGATACCACCAAAAGGAATAACATATGTGTCATTGGAATTCCAGAACATGAAGAGGAAAATAAAACCACTGAGAAAATTGACCAAAATTTGTGGGAGGAGAACTTCCCTGATATGATGAAAGATGAGAATATATGCATTCAGGAAGTCCAAAGAACCCCAAACAGGATAGACCTCAAAAGAAAATCACTAAGATATATCATCATCAAACTCATCAAGACAAAAGACAAAGAAAGAATCCTGAAAGCAGCATGGGAAAAATAAAAAAAGTTACTTACAAAGGACAACCTGTAAGAATAAGCTCTGTTTCTTAGCAGAAACCATGCAAGTGAGAAGGCAATGGGATGGTATATGGTAAACCCAGAAAGAGAAAAATTTTCAATCAAGAATTATATACCTGGCAAAATTGTCCCTCAAATATGATGGTTAAATTAGGAGATTTCCAGATAAGCAGAAACTAAGAGAATTTGTGAGAACCAGGCAAACCTTACAAGAGGTACTAAAGGGAGTCCTTTGAACAGAGAATAAAAAATAGCAAATAACAACTGACCATTAATAAGGAAGGTGACATGAACCAGAAACCATACCTATGGACATATCCAAAGTAAAATAAGCTCACAGGATTGTGAACTGGGAACCAGAGACATCAATTGGAAAGTTAGGACAACTACTACCAAAAAAGAGGGAAAATACTGTGTAATTACAGAACCTCTAAATGGTGAAGAAGTCAAGAGAGTTGCAAGATAGAATGGACTGTTCTAATCTCAGGGAGAAAATTATAAATCACATGCTAAACTAAAAAAAAAAAAAAGATAATCCTTCACATCACAATAAAAAAGAGGACAAGCACAAATACTCAGCAAATACTAAAACAACAGCAACAAAGGAAATGATAAAATGATTCATAAACATAATGAACTCAGCACAGAAAATAACATGGAACAAAGAAACCAAGAACACCATGATAAAACATATAACAAAATGATAACAACCAATTCATATGTGTTGATAATTACACTGAATGTTAATGGATTAAATGCCCCACTCAAGAGACAGAGAGTTGCATACTGGATAAGAAAACAAAACCCATCAATATGCTATTGACAAGAGACACACCTTAGACACAAAGACAAAAATAGACTAAAAGTCAAAGATTGGAAAAAGATATATCAAGCAATTGGCAATCATAAAAGGGCAAGAGTAGCAATATTAATTTCTAATCAAATTGACTTTAAGACAAAAACTACTATATGAGAAAAAGAAGGACATTATGTAATGATTAAAGGATTAATTGAACAGGAAGATTTAACCATAATAAATATCTATGGACCCAATGAAAGAACCCCAAAATACATAAATCAGACTTTAAAAGAGTTGAGAGGTCAAATAGATGAATCCACTGACATAGTGGGAGACTTTAATATACCACTTTCAATGAAAGATAGAACAACTGGAAAAAAACTCAACAAAGATGCAGAAGAGCTAAACAATACAATCAAACAATTTGACCTTACAGACATCTACAGAGCACTTCACCCAACAACAGCACAATATATATTTTTCTCCAGTGCACATGGAACATTTTCCATGATAGACCATATGTTAGGCCATAAAGCAAAAGTTAATAAAATTTAAAACATTGAAATACTGCAAAGCATCTTCTCAGATCATAATGTTATCAAATTAGAAATCAACAAAGGAAGATGAACAGAAAAAGGGTAAACACATGGAAACTGAACCACACCATCCTTGATAAATACTGGGTAAGAGAAGAAATAAAAATAAAAATTCAAAAATTCCTTGAATCAAACAAGAATGAAAACACAACATACCAAAATCTTTGGGACACAGCAAAAGCCGTGATCAGAGGCTAATTTATAGCAATACATGCACACATCAAAAAAGAAGAAAGACCAAAATCAACACTTTAAACCAATATCTCCAACAATTAGAAAAAGAACAGCAAGAAAAACCTATAGTCACCAGAAAGAAGGAAATAATCAAGATTGGGGCAGAAATCAATGAAATAGAAAATAGAGGAGCAATAGAAAAAGTTTCTCTTTTATTCAAAAGGTTTTTCCCAGCTAGTTCTTTGAAAAGTGGATGGCCTCCTCTTTCTTCCTAGTCTGTCTCAGTCTGCAAGCTGGGCTGGTACCTGTGTAACAGGTGCACCCCACTGGGTTTGAAACACCAGTGGCACAGCCTGAAGACTCACAGCAACATGTCACCACAGTAGGACAAATCGACAGACAAGTTCATCTCCCTTCTGTTGGAAACCCCTCCAACCACCCTTACCTGGATCCCTGTGGCTAATTTCTTGATCTGTTCCAGTCCCCTTTGCCTTTTCTGTCCTTTTCTGCTTCCCACCTCGCTGCCTGTTCTTAAGTCCCTGGATTCCGAATGAGAATGCTACCACTTTAAAATCCAAAATGGTTGTCACTTGTAAACATTCAAAATGGCTGCACCTGTAGTCACTTTAAATATCCAAAATGTCCATGACTTGTAAACATTCAAAATGGCTGCACCTTTCGTCACTTTAAATATCCAAAATGGCTGCCATGTGTAAAATATCAAAATAGCTTCACCCTCCGGACAGCAGGAAGTCCACAGCTCAGGTTGTCTCCCTCCTTGCTGTTTCCCTTCCTAGTCATAGGCCACCAGAGAAGTTGTCCCTGAAGCCCTTGGTGACTGGGACTGATCTTTAGGTCAATTCTCAGGTCCCAGCACCACTTGGAAATATCAGGCTGTTGGTCGTGTCAGAGTAGCTGACAGTCCGCAACTCCAACTGTCTCTGTACTCACTGTTATCATTCACGTTTTTCCACTAGTTGGTGCCTAATCCACTTTTGGATAGTTCCTTTCAAAGATCAGGGTTCCAAGATTATCTTCTGTACCTCCGTCAATTGGTTTTACTTTTCCTTGTTGGAGAGGGTCTGTGTCGCTTGTCTGCCTATTTTTCCGTCTTACCAGAAGTTACTGCGCAACTTTATGAATAGTCTAGAAACATTGTCCAATACAGAGGAGGAAGATGAGTCATTTAGCTTAGAAAGCTCTCAAAGGAGAACAGGGAAAGAGCTGCACTGTGAGAGTAAAATCAGTATTACTTACATGGATAAGGTAAAGCTGTCGAGATCTCCATTTGCTGACATGGCACCACTCAAATGGAGCAGAAACAGCAGCAAACATCCATTAATAATCAGAACATGGAATGTACGAAGTATGAATCTAGGAAAATTGGAAGTTGTCAAAAATGAAATGAGACGCATAAAGATTGATATCCTAGGAATTAGTGAGCTGAAAGGGACTGGTTTTGGCCATTTTGAATCAGACAGCCATATGATCTACTATGCCGGGAACAACAGTTTAAGAGGAATGATGTGGCGTTTATCATCACAAAGGATGTTTCAAGATCTGTCCTGAAGTACAATGCTGTCAGTGATAAGATAATATCCATACGCCTACAAGGAAGACCTGTTAATATGACTATTATTCAAATTTATGCACCAACCACCAAAGCCAAAGATGAGGAAAATGAATATTTTCATCAACTTCTACAGTCTGAAATTGGCCAAACTTGCAATCAGGATATGTTAATTATCACTGGTGTCTGGAATGCAAAAGTGGGAAACAAAGAAGAATCATCAGTAGTTGGAAAATTTGGTCTTGGTGACAGAAATAATGCTGGAACTTGCATGGCAGAATTTTGCAAGACAAAAAAACTTATTCATTGCAAACATCTTTTTCCAACAACATAAACTGTGGCTGTACTTGTGGACTTCACCTGAAGGAACACACAGGAATCAGATTGACTACATCTGTGGCAAGAGACAATGGAAAAGTTCAGTATCTTCAGCCAAAACCAAGCCAGGAGCTGATTGTGGAACAGACCATCAACTGCTCATATGCAAGTTCAACTTGAAGTTAAAGACAATTAAAACAAGTCCAAGAGAGCCAAAATGTTATCTAGAATATATCTCTCCTGAATTTAGAGACCATCTAAAGAATAAATTTGATGCATTGAACACCAATGTCCAGAAACCAGATGAATTGTGAATGACATCAAGAGCATCATCCATGAAGAAAGTGAGAGGTCACTAAAAAGGCAACAAAAGAAGACAAGACTAAAATAGATGACAGAAAAGACTCTGAAACTTGCCCTTGAGAGGAGAGTAGCTAAAGCAAATGAAAGAAATGACAAGACAAAAGAGCTGAACAGAAGATTTCAAAGAGCAGCTCGAGCAGACAAAACCAATTACTATAATGAATGTGCAAAGACCTGGAGTTTGAAAACCAAAAGGGAAGAACATGTTCAGCATTTCCCAAGCTGAAAGAATTGAAGAAAAAATTTAGGCCTCGAGTTGCAATATTGAGAGATTCTATGGGCAAAATATTGAATGATGCAGGAAACATCAAGAGAAGATTGCAGGAATACACAGAATCACTGTACCAAAAAGAACTGGTCAATCTTCATCCATTTCAGGAAGTGGTATATTATCTAGAACCAATGGTACTGAAGGAGGAAGTCAAAGCTGCAATGAAAGAATTGGTGAAGAACAAGGCTCCGGGAAGTGATGGATACCCATTGAAGTATTTGAACAAACAGATGCTGCACTGGAGGCACTCACTTTGTTACGCCAAGAGATTTGAAAGACAGCTACCTGGCCAACTGACTGGAAGAGATACATATTTGTACCCATTCCAAAGAAAATGATCTCACAGAATGTGGAAATTATTGAACAATATCATTAATATCACAAGCAAGTAGGATCTTACTGAAAATAATTCAAAAACGGTTGCAGCAATATATTGATAGAGAACTTCCAGAGGTGCAAGCTGGATCCAGAAGAGGTGAGGAACAAGGGATATCGTAGCTGCTGTCAGATGTATCTTGGTTCAATGCAAAGAATACCAGAAAGATGTTTACTTGTGCTTTATTGAGTATGCAAAGGCATTTGATTGTGTGGATCATGAGAAATTATGGATAACATTGAGAAATGGGAATTCCCGAACACTTGATTGTACTCATGAGGAACCTGTACCTTGACCAGGAGGCTGTTGTTTGAATGGAACAAGGCGACACTGCATGGTTTAAAATCAGGAAGGGAGT
>NW_006921794.1:5835609-5840097 GCF_000298275.1 Orycteropus afer afer
TGTCATGCTTGGTAAGGTGGAGGGTCAACAAAAGAGGGGAAGGCCTTCGATGAGATGGATAGACATGGTGGCTGCAATAATGGGCTCAGGTGTAGTGAGGATCATGGAGCTGGCATGGGATTGGGCAATCTTTCATTCTGCTGTGCATCGGGTCACTATGAGTTGGAAGTGACTCAAGGACACCTAACAACAACAACAACAATAGAAAAAATCAACAAGACCAGAAGTTGGTTTTTTGAAAAGATCAATAAAATTGACAACCACTGGCAAATTTAACAAAGGAAAAGAGGGAGGGAATCCAAATAACATGAATAGAAAACAAAATGGGGGACATCACAACAGAACCAACTGAAATAAAAAGGATAATATCAGAATACTATGAAGAACTGTACTCCAACAAACTTGAAAATCTGGAAGAAATGGACAGATATCCAGAAAAAACACCACTTACCTAAACTAATATAGACTAATGTGGAAAAGTTGAACAGATTCATAGCAAAAGAAGAAATTGAACAGACCATCAAAAAATGACCAACAAAAAAAAGTCCTGGCCCAGATGATTTCACCAGAGAATTCTACCAAACATTCAAAAGAAGAACTGACACCATTCCTACTCAAACTATTCCAAAACATAGAAAATGATGAAATCATCCCTAACACATTTTATAAAGCAAGCATAACCTTGATACCAAAACCAGGAAAAGACATCACTCAAAAGGAAAGCTATAGACCAATATCCCTCATGAATATGGATGCAAAAATCTTCAACAAAATCCTAGCCAATAGACTCCAAAAACATATCAAGAAAATAATTCAATATGACCAAGTGAGGTTCATATTAGGTATGCAAGGATGATTCAGTATTAAAAAAAAAACCCATCAACATCATCCTCCACATAAATAAGAAAGAACCACATAATCTTATCAATGATGCAGAAAAGGTATTTGATAAAATCCAGCACTCATTCTTGATTAAAACTCTCAGCAAAATAAGAATTGAAGGGACATTCCTCAACATAATAAAGGGCATCTATGCAAAACCAACAATGGACATTACACTCAATGGAGAGAGATTGAAACCATTCCTCTTGTGAACAGGAACCAGACAAGGATGCCCTCTATCACTACTTCTATTCAACAATATACTGGACGTCCTAACCACGGCCATAAGGCAAGAAAAGGAAATCAAAGATATCCAAATTGGTAGGGAAGAAGTCAAACTACCCCTATTTGCTGATGCTATGATCCTATACCTAGAAAACCCAAGAGACTCAGTCAAAAATCTAATGGAACTAATTGAGAGATTTAGCATCATGGCAGGATACAAGATCAACATCCAAAAATCAGTTGGATTCCTCTACACCAACAAAGAGATTATTACTGAAAAAGACATAAAGAAACAAATAATATTTACAATAGATACCAAGAAAATAAAATACTTGAAAATATATCTTACCAGGGACACAAAAGACCTGTACAAAGAAAACTATAAAAAACCACTTCAAGAAACCATAAAAGATCTACATAAATAGAAGAACATCCCATGCTCATGGATATGATGATTGAACATTGTGAAAATGTCAATTTTACCCAAAGCAAACTATACATTCGATGCAATCCCAACCCAGATGCCAACAACATTCTTTAAGGATATGGAAAAACTAATCACTAACTTTATATGGAAAGGAAAGAGACATTGGATAAGCACAGCACTTTTGAAGAAGAAGAACAAAGTAGGAGGTCTCACACTGCTGGATCTCAAAACCTACTATATAGCCACAGTAGTCAAAACTGCCTGGTATTGGTATACTGACAGACACATGGACCAATGGAATATAATTGAGAACTCAGAAATAGATCCATCAACTTATGGTCAGCTGATCTTTGTCAAAAGGCTGAAATCCATTAAATAGGGAAGAGAATGTTTATTTAATAAATGGTGCAGACAAAACTGGAGATCCATTTGCAGAAAAATGAAACAAGATCTGTACCTCACACCATACACAAAAAATGAACTCCAGATGGATCAGACTTAAATGTGAAACCTAAAACTGTAAAGTTCCTCTGTGAAAAACTTGGGGCAAATTTAGTGCCCCTGATTTATGGCATAAATAGACTATCAAGCATAACCCGAAATGCACAAAGAGTGAAAGATAAACTAGATGAATGGGATCTTCTAAAAATTAACTTTTTATGTGCTTCCAAAGACTTCTCCAAAAGAGTCAAAAGAGACCCTACAGATTGGGAAAAAAATATTCAGCAATAACATATCTGCAAGGGACTTATCTCTAGAATTTGTAGAAAACTCCAACACCTCAACAACAAAAAGACAAATAATCCAACTAAAAAATGGGCAGAAGACATGAATAGACACTTGACCAAGGAGAGGATATTCAGGTAGTCAAAAAACATATGAAGAAATGCTCATGATCATTAACCATTAGAGAGATACCAATCAAAACAACAATGAAATAACATCTTGCTCCAGCACTAGTAGCAAAGTTCAACAAGACAGAAAATAACAAATGCTGTCAAGGATGTGGAGAGTTTGGGATTCTTATACACTGCTGATGGGACTTAAAATGGCACAACCATTGTGTAAAGCAGTATGGTGATTCCTTAAAAATTTGGAATTAGAAATACCATTTGACCAAGCCATTCCCTTTACTAGGTATATATCCTAAAGAGGTGAGAGACATGACAAGAACAGACATATGCACACCCATGTTCATCGCAACACTATTTACAATAGCCAAAAGATGGAAACAACTTAGGTGTCCATCAGCTGAGGAATAGATAACCAAACTATGGTACATACACTCATGGAATGCTATGCAACACCAAAGAATAATGTAGAATTTTCAAAACACCACATAACATGGATGAACTTGGAGGACATTATGCTGAGTGAAATAAGTCAATCATGGAAGGACAAATATTGTTATTAGTCTGTATTGTAAAATTTAAGGAAAGTTTTATCTATGGGAGGAAATTTTCTTTCTTAGGTTCCAGGGATGGGGGAGTAGGTAGGGAACACTGTTAGACAGGTAAAGACAAGTATTGATTTGGGTGAAGAGAAGGGCAATGTAGCAAATGTGAGTGACCAACATGGTGGCATTGATGAAGAGGAAGACATAGGGAGGGCCATGGGAGGTACAGACAACCAAGTTGAATGCTTTTGCACATACAGTGTTGAGTTGTAAGTGAAGGCAAACATGGGTATACAAGTGGATGGATGGGTGGACAGACTGAACTATTAGGTATATCTATGAAAAGGGAGTGTACCCAAGACCACGTATAGGATTGACAGACAAGTCCCTATAAGTATATTTGTATGATCTGAATTCCCAGGTGTATAGTAGAGATGACAAGGGATCAGTCACTTCTTGGTCACAGCACAGCCAGCTACCCAGAGGGATGAACAGTTGAACCAGTGGCCTTGGGACCATAGTCACAGGGGACCTAAAGCTCAATTGGTACAACATACTACACAAAACATTGTTCCACCTCCTTCTTTGGGGAGTAGTGACTGGGATCTTAAAAGCTTGTAAGCAGCCATCTAGAGGCAATGATGGGTCTCTCCTTGTCCAGAGCAAAGATGAATGAAGAAGACCAAAGATGAATGAGAAAACAAAAGATTCATGGAAACAATTAGTCCTAGTGACTAGTACACCATGTGAACTGCAGCCTATACAACTATGAGACCAGAAAAACTAGATGGTGCCCGGTTACCACTGTCAACCACTCAGAGGGGATCTATGTAGGAGATCCTGGATAGAGAGGGAGAACAATGTGGAACAAAACTCAAAATCATTTGGGAAGAAAAAAAAAAAAAAAAAGACCAGGTTTGCTGGTCTGATAGAGCTTGGTGGAACCACTGAGACTATGGCCCCTAGCTGCCCTTCAGGTCTGGAATTGAACCCACACCTATGGCTTCCAGCCAAGCAAAAGACAGGTATAAGAGTTGAACATTCGCCTGAGGTAGATATACTCCTTGGAGAGAACAATCATGGGAGAAAGAAGGGCTCTTTATGCACAGGGAGACAGCTCAGGGGGTTCGGGTGCATGGAGGGATGGACACAAGGAAGAGGTAATGTCAGGAGGAAGTGAGAGGTGAGCTGTTGCATGGTGATGAATTGTGGTCAATGTCATGAGATGAAGTGTATGTGAACTGCTGTATGGAAAGTGAATTTTCTCTGTACATTGTCACCCATATCTCAATTTTTTAAAAAAAAAAGTATAATTCAGGAAAATAATACAATTAGGAACCCTACAAAAGCAGTAATTAGAAATCTCCTATATACAGGAGCGGAAGATGGTGGACTAGATAGAAGGACTGCACAGACCCTCTTCAACAAAGAAAAGGAAAACCAATTGACACCGACACAGAAGTTAATCTTGGACCCCTGAGCCTTGAAGAGAAGGATTCAGAAGTTGACAAAACCCCAACTAGCAGAAGAATTTGCGTGAAAATACCAAAAAAAGAGA
>NW_006921794.1:5863140-5895118 GCF_000298275.1 Orycteropus afer afer
CAAAGCATTTGATAAAATCCAACATCCATTCTTGATAAAAATTCTGAGCAAAATAGAAATAGAAGGGAGATTTCTCAACATAATTAAAGGTATATACATAAAATGAATGGCCCAAATTATTCTCAATGAAGGGAAATTGAAAGCATTCCTCTTACAACCAGGAACCAGACAAGGGTGTCCTTTGTTACCAGTCTTATTCAGTATTGTATTGGAAGCCAACGTCAGAGCAATAATGCAAGAAAAGGAAATGAAAGGCATCCAAATTGGTACAGAGGAAATGAACATATCTATATTTTCAGATGGGAGCTCTGGTAGCATAGTGCCTAAGGCATTTGACTGCTAACCAGAAGGCTGGCGGTTCAAACCTACCAGCCACTCCTCGGAAGGAAAGTTGGGCAATCTACTTCTGTAGTGATGTTGTTGTTGTTGTTATGTGCCGTCGAGTCAGACCCGACTCATAGCGACCCCTCCTTGGGTTTCCGAGGCAGTATCACTACAGAAGTAGATTGCCCCATCTTCCTTCTGAGGAGTGGCTGATGGGTTTGAACCACCAGCCTTCTGGTTAGTAGTCAAGTGCTTTTAGCCACTATGCTACCTTGGAAACCCAAGGAGGGGTCGCTATGAGTTGGGTCTGACTCCATGACACACAACAACAACGCATTTTCAGATGATATGATAGTATAAAAGAAAACTCCAGAAACTTGGTGAGAAAACTACTGAAACTATTTGAAAGATTTAGCAAAGTGGTTAGATAAGAGATCGACATACAAAAATCAGTAAGATTCTTCTTCATCTACAAAGAGAACTCTGACAAGATAGTAAGGAAAACAATACCATTCACAAAAGGATAAAATACTTAGGATTAAACATAACAACAGATAAAAAAAAAAATAAAACTACTACCATTGAGTCAGTTCCAACTCACAGTGACCCAAAAGGACAGAGTAGAACTGCTCTCAACGATGTAAATATTTACAGAAACAGACTGCCTCATCTTTCTCCCACAGAGTGGCTGGTGGGTTAACTGCTGATCTTTTGCTTAGAAGTCAAATGATTCAACCACTGCACCACCAAAACTCCTTTACCCAGATATGCAAAAGGCTTACACAAAGAAAACTACAAAACACTACTGTAGGAAACTTACCTATATAAATGGAAGAACATAACATGCTCATGTGGAGGAGGACTTAATGCTGTGAAAATGGCAATATAACCAGAAGAAATCTATAGATACAATGCACTCCCAATCCACATTCCATCAATTTTCTTTAAAGAAATTGAGAGAAAAATCACCAAAGTAATATGGAAAGGAAATAGAACCCAAATAAACAAAGCACCACTGAAGAAGAAAAACAAAGTAGGAGGCCTCATACACAAAACCTTCTATACAGCTATGGTAGTCAAAATAGCCTGGCACTGGCACAACAGCACACATATGGACCAATGGAATAGAACTGACAAACCAGAAATAAATCCATTCACCTACGGACAGCTGATCTTTGTAAAGGGCCAAAATCCCTTAAATGGGAAAAAGACAGTCTTTATTTAATAATAGTGCTAACAAAACTGGATATCCTTTTGCTGAAAAGTGAAAAAAGATCCATACCTCACATCTTCCACCACTTGTCTGTCAGTTTGTCATATTGTGGTGGCTTGCATGTTGCTATGAGGCTGGAGGCCATGCCACCAATATTTTTAAAACCAGCAGGGTCACTTATGGTAGACAGGTTTCAGTGGAGCCTCCAAACTAACACAGATGGGAAGAAGAATGAGGCCATCCATTTCTGAAAGAATTGGCCACTGTTAGTCTTATGAAAAGCAGTGAAACTGTAACTGGAAAAGGTTATGAGGAGCCATGACTGAAATAGTGCCTAAAGATAAACCTCTCAGATTGCAAGATACTCGAAACACAAATGGAGAAGACTTTCCTCCTCAGAGTAGAATAAACCTGAATGACAAGGGTAAAACTTTTGATACTTTCATTTGAGGTTAGGGCATTACACAAAATGGGAAGAAACAGCTGCAAACATTCATTAGTAATAGGAATGTGGAATATACAAAGTATGAATGTAGGAAAATTGGAAGTTGCCAAAATGAAATGGAAGTAAAGATAAATATCTTAAGCATTAATGAGCTGAAATGGACTAGTATTGGCCATTTTGAATCCAACAATCTTATGGTCTACTATGCTAGGAAAATAAATTGAAAAGTAATGGCATCACATCCATCATCAAAAAGACCATGTCAAGATTTACCCTGAAGTAAATACAATGCTGTTAGTGATAGGATAATATCCATACTCCTACAAGGAAGAACCATTAATACTACTATTATTCAGATTTACACACCAACCACCAAATAAAAAGATGAAAAGATTGAAGATTTTTACCAACTTCTGCAGTCTGAAATTTACTGAACACACAGTTAAGATGTAATGATTGTTGCTGGTGATTGCAATGCAAAAGTTGGAAAAAAAAAAAAAAAAAACGAAGCATTGGTAGTTGGAAAATATGGTCTTGGTGATAGAAGTGGTGCAGGAGATTGCGTGATAGAATTTTGCAAGACCCAAAAGTTATTAACTGGAAATACCTATTTTTCAATGACATAAATGGCAACTCTACATGTGGACCACACCAGATGGAATACACAGAAATTTAATTAACTGCATCCAAGGAAAGAGATGATGGAGAAGCTCAATTGAAACAAGCGGTCAAAACAAGACCAGGAGTTGGTAGTGTACAGACCATCAATTACTTATACGCAAGTACAAGTTGAAGCTGAAGAAAATTAAAACAAGTCCATGAGAGCCAAAGTATGGCCTTGATCATATCCCACATGAATTTAAAGACCAATTCAAGAAGTATATTTGACAAACTTAACACCAATGACCAAAAACCAGAAGAATTATGGGATGACATAGAGAACATCATATATATATGTACCCATGACCATATATAAGGTTGACAGATTCCTACACATGTATTTGTATGTGCTATAAGAATGTCCAAATATATAATAGAACTACCAAGGGGCAAAGTTATGATAACTTCTTGGCCACAATTAACTACCCTGAAGAAGTGAATAGTTGGACCTGTGGTCTTGGGACCACTTTCATAGGGGACATCAAACTTGATTGGCATAACATACTACACAAAAACATTGTTCCACATCCTACTTTGGCTAGTAATGATTGGGATCTTAAAAGCTTGTAAGCAGCTTTCTAGATGCAACAATGGATCTCTCCTCATCCAGAGCAAAGAAGAATGAAGAAAACCAAAGATGCATGGAAATAATTTTTCCAAAGGACTTGTAGACCATGAAATCTCAGTCTATATGACTATGAAATCAGAAGAACTAGATGATGCTTGGCTACCACTGTCAGGCACTCGGAAATGGATCAGTGCAGGAGATCCTGGATAGAGTGGGAGGGACAACGTGTGCGTGTGTGTGTGTGTGTGTGTGTGTGTGTGTGTGTGAGAGAGGGTTGTATCCTTTCACTATACTTATTCAATCTGTATGCTCACCAAATACTCCAAGATGCTGGACTATATGAAGAAGAATGAGCCATCAGTATAAGAGAAAGCTTCATAAAAATCTCTTTAATGCCGATGACGCAACCTTGCTTACTAAAAGTGAGGAAGACTTGAATCACCTACTGATTAAGATCAAAGACTGCAGCCTTCAGGATGGATTACACATCAACATAAAGGAAATAAAAATCTACAGAATTGGACCAATAAGTGACATCACGACAAATGGAGAAAAGTTTGAAATTCTCATGGATTTCATTTTACTTGGATGCATAGTCAACACGCATGGAATCTAACAGTCAAGAAATCAAATAAAATATTTCATTGGGCAAATTTGCTTCAAAAGACCTCTTTAAAGTGTCAGAAAGCAAAGATATCACTGAAGATGAAGGTGTACCTGATCCAAACAATAGTATTTTCAATTGCCCATATGCATGCAAAAGCTGGATAATGAATAAGCCAGACTGAAGAAGAACATATATCTTTGAATTATGGAATTATGGTCTTATCAAATAATATTGAATATACATGGACTTCCAGAACATACAAATCTATCTTGGATGAAGTACTGCCAGAATGCACCTTAGAAGCAAGAATGGTGTGACTTCATCTCTCATACTTTGGTCACGTTGTCAGGAGAAACCAGCTCCTGGAGAAGGATATTTTGCTTGGTAAAGTAGAGAGTCAGAAAAAAAGAGAAAGATCTTAATGAAATGGATTGACACAGTAGCACACAGTAGATGCAAAAATGGACTCAAGCATAATGACTGTGTGGATAACACAGGGTCAAGCAATGTCGGTTCTGTTGCACATAGATTGCTAGGAATCAGAACTGACGCAATGGCATTTACCAACAACAATAAATTTGTTCCTATTTATTCTTTGGGATCTCTGGTAGTGTAGTGCATAAAGCACTTGACTGCTAACCAGAGGCTGGTGGTTCAAACCAAAAGGAACGTTGGGCAATCTACTTCTGTGGTGATAACCACCTCAGAAGCCCAAGCAAGGGTCACTATGAGTTGGATCCGACTTGAAGGCAGTGTTTGGTTTGGTTTTATTTATTCTTTGATGATCTTTATCATTTTATGTTTTACATTAGGTCTTTGATCGATCTGCAGTTGGTTTTGGTATAAGATGTGAGGTGTTGCTGTTTTTATTGTTAGGTGCTGTCAAGTCAATTCCAACTCACAGAGACTCTATGTATGACACAACAGAAACACTTTCCAGTCTTGCTACAATTTCACAATCCTTACTATACTTGAGACTATCATTGTAAACTGTGTCAACCTATCTCATTGAGGAACTTCCCCTTTTTCTCTGATGTTCCACTTTACCAACCATGATATCCTCCTCTAGGGAATGGTCTCCTCTGACTGCATGACCAAAGTAGGTGAGATGAAGCCCGGCAATTCTCAATTCTAAGGAGCACTCTAGCTGCATTCATTTGTTGAATCATCTCAATGGGTATTCCTTCAACTCACAGAGTCTTGTTTATCACCAGTCCCTTCAGTGAAGCTTGGACTGTTTTCTTAAATACCATTGGTTCTTGTTCATATACTACATCCTGAAATAGTTGGACATTGATCAATTCTTTTTGATATAGTGACTCTATGCATTCCTTCCATCTTTTTTTGATACTTTGTGAATAGTTCAATATTTTGCCCATAGAATCATTCAATATTGCAATTTGAGGCTTAAAGGTTTTCTTCAAGTTTTTCAGCTGTAGAAATGCCAAGCCTGTACTTCCCTTGTGGTTTTCAAAATCCAAGTCATTACACATTTCATTATAATACTTTACTTTGTTTTCTTGAGTTTCCTTTTGAAATCTGTTCAGTTCTTTTATCTTGAGATTTATTCCATTGATTTTAGCTGCTCTACCTTCAAGAGCAAGTTTAGGAATGTCTTCTGACATCCATTTTGGTCTTTTCTTCCTTTACTGTGTTTTTAATGGCCATTTACTTTCTTCATCTATGATGCTCTTGATGGCATCTTATAATTCATTGAATCATTGGTCATTGGTGTTCAATGCCTCAAATATATTCTTGAGATGGTCTCTAAATTTAGGTGGTTTATAATTAAGATTATATTTTGACTCTGGTGGACTTATTTTACTTTTCTTCAGCTTCCACTTAATTTTGAATATGAGCAATTGATGGTTTGTTTCACATTCAGGTCCTGGCCTTGTTTTTGAGCTCCTTCATTACCTCTTTCTACTGATGTAGTTGATCTTATGTCTATGTTTTTCATCTGCAGATGTCTGTTATTGAAAAAGCTATTTGCAATGAATAAGTCATTGATCTTGCAAAATTCTGTCATGTGATCTCTAGGGACATTTCTATCACTAAACCCATATTTTCCAACTATTGATGATTCATCTTTTTTTCCAACATTTGCATTCAAATCACCAATGATTATCAATACATCTTGATTACACATATGATCAACTTCAGACTGCAGAAGTTGATAAAAATCTTAAATTTCTTCATGTTTGGCTTTGACGGTTGGTGCATAAATTTGAATCAACTGGTCTTCCTTGTAGCTTTATGGATATTATTCTATCACTGATAGCATTGTACTTCAGGAGAGATCTTGACATGCTCTTTTTTGATGATGAATGCAATGACAATTCTCTTCAATTTTTTATTCCTAGCATAGTAGTTCATATGATTGTCTGATTCAAAATGACCAACGTCAGTCCATTTCAGCTCACTAATGCCTAGGTCAAGGAGTTCTGGTGGCATAGTGCCTAAGGCATTTGACTGCTAACCAGAAGGTTTACATTTCAAACTTCCATTTATTGCCTCTGAAAATCAAAGGGGGTTGAAAGGGGATTACTATGAGTCAGAATTGACTCGATAGCAGTGAGTTTGTTTTTTTCATGCCTAAGCTATTGATCTTTATGTGTCCCATTTCATTTTTGAGAACTTCCAAATTTCCTAGATTCATACATCATACATTCCATGTTCTGATTATTAATGAATGTTTGCAGCTGTTTCTTCCCATTTTGTGTCATGCCCCATCAGCAAATGAAGGTCCCAAAAGCATTATTCCATCTATATCATTAAGGTATCCTACTTTGAGGATGTAGCTCTTCCCCAGTCATATTTTGAGTGCCTTTCAACCTGAGGGACTCATCTTTGGGCACTATATTAGAAAATGTTTCATGGTTCTTCTACATCTTTCTTTGGTGGGTAGTGACTGGGGTCTTGCAAATGGTCATCTAATACGCAACTTTTGGTCTCTCCTCATCTGTAGCAAAGAAGAGTGAAGAAAAATAAAGGCACTTAGAAATGATCTGAAGGACAAGTGGATCATGAGAACCTCAGCCTATATGATCCTTAGGCCAGAAGAACTAGATGGTACTCAGCTACCAATGTCAACCACTCAGAAAGGGATCAGAGTGTGAGAAAAGATGTGGAACAAAATTTAAAAAACATAAAAAAGATAAGGTTTAATCATTAGATAGGGTAAATATGGCATTGAGTCACCCTTTGGGCCTGGAATTGAACTTGTTCTCATGGCTTAACTCAGAGAAACAATAGACAGGACAATGAGCTGAGTAACTACAACAGAGAGACACTCTTTAGAACAGCCAACCATGGGAGATCAAAGAGCAGCGTTCACACAACAGGTAAGGTAAGGAGGTAGGAATGCATCGGCAGGGACATATGGAAAGGTAACCACAGGGAGGAAGCTGGAGGTAAGCTGTTACACTGTGGGGAATGTAATCAGTGTCACAAAAAATATGTATACAAACTACTCAAAGTAAAATGAATCTGCTTTGGAAAATTTCACCCAAATTGCAATAAAAAGCTTAAAAAAAAAAGAAGAAAAAATTTAACTAGTTTTACTCTTAATCCTGTGAAAGTAATTTTCATTAAAAACCAATATTGTTATAATGTTTCTAGCTAGACATCAAAGAAAATTTTAAAACAGGCTATTTGTATTTATTTCTTATTAAAACAACCCTAAAATATTCTTAAATTTTTAAAATAAATGAAAATAATTCTTATAAAATATCATAATGTAATTTAGTGTTATAGAAAGACGTTTGTTTTAGAGAACAAGATGCCATATTGGGTTTGAGTACTTCAATAATAATAACATTCTACTTGGCATTTTAAAAAGTACTAATTCCTTAATGAAAAATGTTCCTTGTAGTGTTATATTGGCTTTTTTTTGTATACTATTAGGGGCTGAAAGATTTTATTATTAAATATTTTATTATTAAATCTATTATTCAGTAAAAAATTAAAAAAAAGAGTTTGAGGTTTTTTTTTTTTTTTTACAAACACAGACCTCTCATTACCCACCTCTAAGGTATTTCTTTTTCTCTCTGAAACTCTCTGCCAACCAAGTAAAGCCCATTAATCTACTTAACAGCACCAACAACTTTATCCTTTTTGAATCAATGAGGCAGAGCTGCATTACATGTGTTAGCAGTTATGTATGGACTTAGGCTACATAACTTATTTATCAATGTGCTCCATCAGCTATATTGTATAAGTTTTTTACTATTATTATTTTAAATCAAAGTTGAAAAAAAAAATCCAAGCACACAGTAATGCAACTTATCTTGTTGAATTACATACATGAAAATTTTGAATTGGGTTATTATCTGTATTTTTGCAACAATAAAATAAAAGAGCTTAGAAAACAAAATGATAGTTAACTAATCCATCTTCCATAGCTGAACAAGCATTTTCAATATTTTTAGGTCTTCTAGTGGTTGCTTCCACATTTTGAATAATCAGTATTTGATAATTTATTTACTCTCTTTTAAGAAAGGTGAACATACAGCTTACCAGTACTAACACCCACCTATCTCTTTCTCATCATTTGAAATGTAAATTGCTAGATTATTATTTTTAGTCTTCTATTGGTTTATTCTTAAGGAGCTTTGGTGACACATTGGTTAAAGTGCTTGGTTAATAACCAAAAGGTCAGCAGTTGGAACCTGCCAGCTGCTCCTTGGGAGAAAGATGTGACAGTCTGCTTCCATAAAGGGTACAGCCTTAGGAAAATTAAGTGATAGTTCTACTTTGTCCATAGGATTACTATGAGTCAGAATCAACTCCACAGCCATGGGTTTTTTTTTTTTTTTTTTTCTTTATTGGTTTATTAATTACAATTAAAATAATATGCATAAACTTGTACTTCCCAGCAAGTCTAGACAATTTCTCTTATTAATGCCTGTAGCCTTTCTCCCCACTCTTGTCCATGTTTCCTGATGAGTATTAGCCACAGCTCTACTTTTATATTGCCAAATTTAATACCTTTTACTTTCTTTGTCTTCTTTATTTGTATGTAAATTGATTCTAAAGGTTGAAAACTCTTGTATAATATTTACCTTATTATTATGTAAATGATGCTCCCTGGAAAGCTAACTGGTTGACTATGGTTATGATTCCTTTCCTGCTTGTTTAGTATCACAACCATTGTGAACTCGGAGGTTATTTCATACATCAAGTTCAAATGGGTTTTATTTTCTTACATTCCATCAATTGAACAAAATTATGCAGTATGTTTTAGTTTGGTTAATGTTGGATAAAATTAATTTCTCATTTTATTATTTTTCTTTTCATTAAGATTGACAAATTTCTACATTGGCTGTCTACCGAGAGAAATACATTGTAGATTCTCTTCAAGACACTTGTTTTCCTTTACTCACAGCTCACTGAATTCTGTTCTAATTTGCAACAGTATCTTTCTAGGCCAGTTGTGTATGCATCTTTAGAAATTCGTTTTTATCTCACTGTATCTCATATCCCATGCCTTTTATCTTTTTTAAAAAACTTGTTAAAGGTACATTGATATATGAGTGGATATATTGGTCGAGCGGCTGAACTATTAGGTGTGTCTATGCAAGGGGGAGTGTGCCCATGATCTTGTATAGACAAAAACAAAAAACAAACAAATAAACAAAAAAAACACGTTAAAGGTAAACTATGCGTTGCAATATGTTGAAATATATTTATTGTGATCTTCAATTTAATCAATGTTTTGCACTGGCATAAATTTATAGTTGAAAAAATACTTTCAAAATTTTCGTAGCATGCAGTGTTAGTGATTTCAAATTTGATATCAGTTTTTATCAATTTTATTTGAATTCCCTTGTACATGTCTTATTTTTTTATCACACTAGAAATATTTAAAATCAACTATTTATCCTTTATTTTCCAGAGATGTACAAGAATGAGTCTAGAACTGTTCCTCATTTTTTTAACCCTTGCCATTTAAAAGCCTGTGTCTTCAGTGCCTACAAAATTTCTCCTACTTTTTTCTTTCACAGTTTTCTACCCTATATTTGCTCTGTTCTCTCTACTGGACATCTATTCATTGGTTGTTGTTGTTGTTCTTAGGTGCCATGGAGTCGCTTCGGACTCATAGTGACCCCATGCACAACAGAACAAAACATTTCCCGATCCCGCACAAGCTCCATGATCCCTGCTATACTTGAGCCCATTGTCGCAGCCACAGTGTCAATCCATCTCATTGAAGGCCTTCCCCTCTTTCATTGACCCTCCACCTTACCAAGCATGACATCCTTCTCCAGAGAATTGTCCCTTCTGACAAGTGACCAAAGTAGGTGAGGTGAAGTCTGGCCGCCCTTGCTTCCAAGGAGCATCTCAGCTGCACTTCCTCCAGGACAGATCTGTTAGTTCTTTTGGCAGTCCATGGTACCTTCAGCATTCTTCTCCAGCACCACAACTCAAAAGCATCAACTCTTCTTTGGTCTTCTTTATTCATTGTCCAGCTCTCACATGCATATGAGGCAATTGGAAATATCATGGCCTGTGTCACATGCACCTTAGTCCTCAAGGAGACATCCTTGCTCCTCAGCACTTGAAAGGGTTCCTTTGTAGCCGACCTGTCCAGTGCTGCACATTGTCTAATGTCTTGACTGCTGCTTCCATTGGCCTTGATTGTAGAACCAAGCCATGTGAATTCTTTGACAACCTCGATCTTTTCTCCATTTATTTTGATGCTGCTCATTTGTCCAGTTGTGAGGATTTTTGTCTTCTTTATATTGATATGTAATCCATACTGCAGACTGTGTTCCTCAATCTTCATCAGTAAGTGACTCAAGTCATCCTCACTTTCAGCAAGCAAAGTTGTATCATCTGCATATCTCAGGTTGTTAATGATTCTTCCTCCAATCCTGATGCCACATTTTTCTTCATATAGTCCAGCTTCTCGGATTATTTGCTCAGCATATAGATTGAATAAGTATGGGGAAAGGTTATAATCCTCACGCACGCCCTTCCTGATTTTAAACCATGCAGTGTCCCCTTGTTCCATTTGAATGACAGCCTTCTGGTCAAGGTACAGATTCCTCATGAGTACAATCAAGTATTCAGGATAACATTCTTCTCAATGTTATCAATAATTTGTCATGATCGACACAGTCAAATGCCTTTGCATAGTCAATAAAGCACAAGTAAACATCTTTCTGGTATTTATCTTGAGCCAAGATTCATCTGACAGCAGCTATGATAGCCCTTGTTCCACATCCTCTATTCATGGGTAGACCTCTTTAATTGATCCACTGTGTCTTAGTTTACTTCTGCTTCTTTTTCTTGTAATTTACATGAGCCTTTTTCACATTCTCTGACTGTTACATTTTTAGATAAAATATTATTTTATGATGCTGAGAATACCAATTAGATTACTCTTTAGTTCCCTTCTATTTCATGATCTGTGCTTTTTCTTCAATATATATTTTTTCTTATTGTTATTATTGCTGTGTTGTTGTTTAGCATCGATCATTCCCTTTCCTATTGCCATTTATTTTCAAATGTTTGGTGACCAGTGGTTTCCTATTGATCTTTTAAAATGATGGAACTGCGTTAATTATTCTGGGTGACTGGGCTGGGTTTCCTTGACTGTTGTGTATGTGTGTTGATTATATAATGGGTCTCTCTGAATTAAGAGAAGGACTGGAGCTTTGTAAGGAGAGTGAGGTGGTCAGTCATAAGGTTTCACTTGGGAATAAAGGGGTAGTAGTCAACCAGTTGTTTCAGAAATATGGTGCTCTTTTGCAAACTAAAATTTTATATTAGACATCATCTTTTATTGTTACCTACCTGTTTAACCACTTCTAAGCCTCAACTTCTGAGAAAACTGCATGAGGTTTCTTCCAACAATCTGCACTCTTTATTCCTGAGAAAGTTTCATCTATTTCATGAGTTCTTGTTTCTCTAAACTGAGTTGGTTTTTGCAATATACAAACCAAACCCATCGGTGTCAAGTCAAATGTGTTCCATAGGGCTGACTGTCACATCTTTCTCCTTCAGAGTGACTGGTGAATTTGAACAACTGACTTTTCAGGTCACAGATGAGTACTTAACCAGTGCACCACCAGAACTCCTTGCAATATAGAAGAAAATCTCTTGTCTCTTTTAATAGTTTAATCTGACCAGTTCTAATGAGTAGATAAAAGATACAGATTTTGTCCATTCTCAGTCCATGAGGTCTTGATAGAGATCTATCCTTAACTTTAGAAGGAAAGTAAGTGACTCAGACCTGAATCAATTAGTGCATTCAGTGATTCATCCCTAGGTAATCAAGTATATAGCTGTATGGGAAATAAATAATTTATTGTATACAAAAATAATTTCCACTAAATATGAAAAAGCACAATTAGAAGCTACTAACCAAACGGAAAATAATTATAAGATCTTGGGGCAAAGAAATCAGATATATTTTCAAAACAGAAAATATAAAGATTGAATTATTTGAGGACATTAAAATGTACATCTTCTGTGTAACAAGACCTTAGACAAGCTGCAGATTGCAAGAAGAAATTTGTCGACAGTAATAACAAAGAATTGTGTTATATATATATAAAGAATCCTTGAAAATCAATAAAAACAAAACAAGAAAACCCCCTCCCAAACTCTTGAATAATTATCAAAGGATAATAAGAATGTATATTTTTATATACTGGGACTCCCATACACTGATGGTGGGACTATAAAATAGCCTTTATACTCTCCTTTCTTCCCCCTTCCCACCTTGCCACTTGTGGGGCATGGCCTGGGTTTCCTCTCCTCACCTGGATCTCTGTGGCTGAGTCCTCTGGAAATCAGTATGGTTTCCAGAGGAAACCATAAGAAGCTGGAAATAGAAATACCATTTGATCCAGCAATCTTGTTACTAGGTATATATCATCTTAAAGAAGTGAGAGCCAGGAAATGAATAGATATATGCAGACCCATGCTCATTGCAACACTATTCATAATAGCAAAGAGATGGAAACAACCTAAGTACCCATTCCCAAAAGAATGGATAAACGAACTATGGTACATACACACAATGGAAAACTATGCAACACTAAAGAATAATGTAGACTCTGCAAAACATTGTGTAACATGGGTGAACTTGGAGGACATTGTTCTGAGTGAAATAAGTCAATCACAGAAGAGCAAATATTGTATTAGTTCACTATTGTAAAAAGTCAACAAAATGTTTATATATGAAAGGAAAATTTCTTTGTTTGTTACCAGGGATGGGAGGGGAGGGGCAGGAACACTGTTAGATAGGTAGAAACAAATATTGATTTGGGTGAAGGGAAGAGCAATGTACCAAAACTGAGTCATCACCATGGTGACACTGAGGAAGAGGAAGACACAGAGAGGTACACAAGAGGTATAGACAACAAAGAAGAATCTTTTCCATATATAATACTGTGTTGTCAGGGATAACAGACAGTGAACTATGAGTAAATAGATGGGTAGACAGGCTGAATGACCAGGTATGTCTAGGCAAAAAGGAATATACCCATGACCATATATAAGGTTGGAAGACGATATTTCTACATAGTATGAGCTGTGTTGTTGTTGTTGTATGTGCTGTCAAGTCGGACCCGACTCATAGCGACCCCTCCTTGGGTTTCTGAGGCAGTATTACTATGGAAGTAGATTGTCCAACCTTTCTTCCAAGGAGTGGCTGGTAGGTTTGAACCACCAGCTGGTATGAGCTGTAAGAATGTCTAAACATATAATAGAGCTAACAAGGGGAAAAGTTACTATAATTTCTTGGCCACAGCCAACCACCTTGAGGGAGTGAGTAGTTGGGCATATAGGCTCAGGAGCATGGTCACAGGGTACATCAAGCTCAAATGTCATAACATACTACACAAGAACATTGTTCTACGTTCTAGTTTGGTGAATACCACCTGTTGTCTTAAAAGTTTGCAAGCAGAATCTAGATGCAATGATGGCACTCTCCTCACTCAGAACAAAGTAGAATGAAGAAAATCAAAGGTACATGGACATAATTAGTCCAAGGGATTAGGGGACAATGCAAACTGCAGCCTATATGATCATGAGACCAGAAGAACTATATGGTGCATGGCTAGCACACTCAACTACTTGGAAAGGGATCAGTGCAAGAGATCCTGAATAGAGTGGGAGAAAAAGGTAGAAAAAAACTCAAAATCATAAAAAAAAGAAAAAGACCAGATTTACTGGTATGATAGAGTGTTGTGAGATCCCTGAGACTATGGCCCCTAGTTACCCTTCAGGCCTGGAACTAAACTCACTCCTGTGACTTCCAGCCAAACAATGGACAAGTATATAAGGTGAACATTTATATCAGGTAAACACACTCCTTGGAGTGATCAATGAGGGAGAACAGAAGGATAGTGTCTATACAAGGAGATAGCTTGGGGGCAGGAGTGTATATGTAAGAAGGACACAGGAAAGAGATAACTACAGGGAGGAAATGGGAAGAGAGCTGTTACATTGTAGGGAAATTCAGTCAATGTCATGAAACAAAATATGTATGAATTACTGTATGGAAAATGAATTTGCTCTGCAAACTTTCATCTACATCACAATAAAAAATTTTCAAAAAAGCATAAAAGAAGAATGTATATTTTAACCTTGTTTTAGCTGCAAAAAAATCACAAGCAATGTAAACAGTCAACAATGAGAAATAGAATATTGTAAGTTTTAAAGTAAATTAACTAGTGCTTTATAAATGTGCTCTGGTGACGTACTGGATAAGACAGTTGTCTGCTAACCAGAAAATCGGTAGTTCAAATCTACCAGCTGTTCCATGGGAAGAAGATGAGGCATTCTACTTCTGTAAAAATTTATTGTTGTTAGGTGCCATCAAGTTGGCTTCAACTTATAGTGACCCTATGTACAACAGAACAAAACACTGCCAGGTCCTGCATCAGCCTCATAATCCTTTCTATACCTGAGCCCATCATTTCAGGTACTGCATCAATCCATCTTGTTAAGGGCCTTCCCATTTTTGCTCATCCACCATTTTACCAAATGTAATATAATTCTCCAGGGAATGGTCCCTTCTGATAACATGATCAAAGCAGATGAGATAAAGTCTGGCCATTCTCACTTCCAAAGAGTATTCTGGCTGCACTTCTTCCAGAATGATTTATTAGTTTTTTCTGACAGTCCATGATACTTTCAGTATTCTTTGCCAATAGCACAACTTAAAAGCATCAACTCTTCTTTGGTCTTCCTTATTCATTGTCTGGTTTGCACATGCATATGAAGCTGTTGAAACACCATGGCTTGGCTTAGGTGCACCTTAGTCTTCAAAGAGACATCTTTGCTCTTCAGCACTTTAAACAAGTCTTTTGTAGCAGATTTTCCCAATGCAATATGTCTTTTGATTTCTTGACTGCTGTTGATTGTGGAACCAAGTAATATGAAATCACTGACAACTTCAATCTTCTCTCCATTTACTGTGATGCTGCCTATTGGTCCAAAGATTTGTAAAGATTTTCAGGTTTGGAAACTCAATGTGGGTCCCTATGAGTTGGAATTGACTCAATGGCAGTGGATTTCCAAGCCTGTAAATCTTTACAAATATTTGGACCAATAAGCAGCATCACAATAAATGGAGAGAAGATTGAAATTGTCAATGATGGAGCTCTGGTGGCATAGTGCCTATGGCATTTGACTGCTAACCAGAAGCCTGGAATTTCAAACCCACCAGCCATTCCTTGGAAGGAAGATTGGGCAATCTACTTCTGTAGTGATACCACCTCAGAAACCAAAGGAGGGGTTGCTATGAGTCAGTTCCCACGACTCATTGGCAATGAGTTTGGTTTTGGTTATATATATATATATGAAAAAGCTCTATTTGTGTAGTGGTTAAGGTATTTGGCTGTTAACAAAAAAGTTGCTGGTTCAAACTCACCAGCTGCTCCACAGGAGAAAGATGGGGCAGTCTCCATCTGTAAACATTTACAACTTTAGAATCCCAATGGGGGTCATCATGAGTTGGAATGGACTTGATGTTTATGAGTGTGTTTGGTTTTACATATAAATACACACATACGCACATGCTCACACACACACGCACACATACATATATATATTACATGGCAAAACTCTTAAAAATTTTGAGCATAAAAAACAAGTTGCTGAAGAATGTATATACAAGACCTTTGTAAAACCTTTGTAACATTCAAAATAATTATGTGTGTGTGTATTCATTTGTTTATGGATGAAGCATAGATATTGTAAAAATCATGAACTTCAAACAAGTCAGTGATCACATCTGGAAAGTGGGAAAAGACTGGTTAGGTCATAGGATCAAGATATCTACAAACAGATTTTGAATTACATTTGCAATGATTTATTTCTTAAGCTAGGTTGTTATTTTAATGTCTAAGCTTGCTTTGATTAACTAAAATAAAAAATTATGAATCTGATCATGATGATATCATTCAAATCTCTGATTAAATGAACCCAAGTCAGCCTTATTCCTAAGAACACACAATGCATTTTCATTTGTTGTAAGTTAATTCTGTGAGTTGTAACAGAAAGAAGTGAAGATTCCTGATAGAGTGTCACTTTTTAGTCAAAAAATTGGGTTTCAGAGATACAACTTTGAAATTGGGGAATTACAGAATGTCTGAGACTGGATCTTGAACTTGTGGAAACACTTAATATCAGGAAGAGTACCTTTTGTGAGGATGGGTCTCAAAAGGAGATCTCTAAGCACTCTTTAGATAAAAACTAAAGAACAATGTTTTACCCAAAGCCACACTGATAACATAATAATTTCAGTATTGAATTCTTTGACTCCAGAGCTCATATTCTAAATGGGACAGAAATGTTTTACATTCTCATTCATTCTTTCATAGAAATTTACATGAACTCTTAGAGGCATCAAGGTCTGTATGCTAAGGATGCAGTGGTGCTCAATTAGAACTGCATTCGGTCATTAGAGTGCTGAACTAGAGCTGCATTTATTTACATGGATAAATCTCTCAAACAATTTGTAGAAGGATACTAATATTGTGAGATCATACATAAAATATATATCCAGTATATGTTCTGGGAGCTCTGGTGATGTAGTGCCTAAAGCATTTGACTGCTAACCACAAGGCTGGTTGTTCAAACCCACCAACCACTCCTCGGAAGGAAGATTGGGCAATCTACTTTCGTAGTGATATTGCCTCAGAAACCCAAAGAGGGGTTGCTATGATTAGGATCTGACTTGACAGCAGTGAGTTTGGTTTTTGAGGTTTTATATATTTTAGTCAGGATATAGACAATACAGAAGTAAGTGAAAATATAAATAAAATCTTCATAACTTGTCATCATTACTAAACTGGAAATTAGTAGATTACTATAGTAGGGAGTAACAATAGAAGAAGACCTATTCATGTCAAGAATTATAGAAAATGTGGTCCAGACACAGGAAATCACAAGTTCAAAGGCTCAGTGGCTAATATTCTAGGAATTGTTGGGAGATCAGTATAGTAGTTGGACTATTACAATACTACTACTACTACTACTACTACTACTAATAATAATAATAATAATAAAGTTAGGTTATAAGTACCTTGTAGGCCATTGTTAATGGTTTGCTGCTTATTATGAATGAAACAAAAACCGCCAAATGGTTTTTAATGGGGAGTGGCATAACCTGTTTTTCTTCATATGTTGTTGTTGTTGTTATGTGCCGTAGAGTTGGACCTGACTCATAGCGACCCCTCCTTGGGTTTCCCAGGCAGTATCACTACGGAAGTAGATTGCCCAACCTTCCTTCCGAGGAGTGGCTGGTGGGTTTGAACAACAAACCTTCTGGTTAGCAGTCAAGTGCCTTAGGTACTATGCTACCAGAGCTCCTGTATATATATGATACACACACACACACACACACACATATGCATATAGACATCTGTATATGGAGCATGGATGATAGTTGGGCAAGTATGGAAACAGAGATATCAGTTAAATTTGTTAGAAGTGAATTGCAGCAGTCTAGGTGGGAGACGTGTTCATCAGGAATATAGGGAGAACAATAGGAGTGAGTATAAGTGGATAGATTTAAGACATATTTTTGAAGGGGAATCAACATTTACTCTGAGGACTGGATATGGTGATTAAGGTAAAGGGAAGATTCAAGAATAACTTCTTGGCTTCTCTGGCTTATTCAGCTGATTTGGTGACGTTTAATGATTGATGATTCTTGGATAATTGTGTAGTGGGTAGAGACTGGAAGAGCTAATGGAATCATAGATGATAAAATCTGAGAACTGGTGTGAGAATGCCAAGTTTGAGATGTCTGTAAGACTTCCAAGTGAAGATGTCAAGTCTTTATTTGGACATGTATGAATATAGTTCAGTGCAGTAACTCAGATAAAACTATCAATATATGTGTATATATGTTTATGTTATGATGGCATTCAAAGTTTGTCAGCAGATGGGGTGACCCAGGAAGAGAACTTAGGCTGTAATTTTAAAAAGTGTGAGGCCAAATCTTGGGACAAACCAACATTTATAGATCAGATAGAGAAGGCAATGTAGACAAGGGAGACAGAATGGTGTTACCAGAATGAGAGCTGGAAAACTGTAGAATGTGTCACAGAAGCTAAACATTATGTGTTTCCACTGTAGGGTGGCTTAGTCAACTGTTTTAAAATATCCCTATTGTGTGGACAGCAGATTAAGATAAAGACCACATGGAATGAAGAAGTGAAGACTCCACATCTAAAAGATTCTTTCAAGAGGTTTTGCTTGGAGATAAGAAAAAAAAAATCTGAATATACTAGTGCACAGGATCAGGAGTAGGATTGCTAGTTATGCCCTAAGGGGTGGGGAAATGAGAAAGAGAGAAGTGCTCATATTCTGAAATGGGGAATATTAATCATTCATCACATTAAAAGGACACAAATCATCTCTGAAGAGGCCTTAAAGATTTAGAGCACTTCTAATGATATATCCTACGGAAAGCCAGAATTTTGAAATAGGAGAATGCAGAGTGTCTGAGATTGGATATTATAATCTTAGGGGAAGTCAGTATTAGGCAGAGTATCTTTTGTGAAGATGAGTCCCAAATCCATATTTCCAAAGTTTTCTTATACTGAAACTGAAGAGCAATGCTGTGAAAATTTGAAGAATTTTGTTAAATTACTACCAGAAACACCCACCTACTGTCATTGAGTTGACTCTGACTCATAGCAACCCTACAGGACATAGGAGAATTGCCCCATAGGGTGTCCAAGGCTGTAAATCTTTACAGAAGCAGACTACCTCATCTTTTCCTGAGGAGTGGCTGGTGGATTCAAACTGGCAATATTTTTGTTTTGCAGGCAAATGTTTTAACCACTGCACCATCAGAGCTCCTCCAATAAAATAAGCAACATGGAAATTAACACATTAACTTCTTTGTGCATGTGTGTATGTTTAATTGACATCCATTTGTTTTCTTTTGTCTTCAAATACCACGAATGGAAAGGTTGACCCTTGCAGTCCAGTGTCTTTTAGAATCCAAAACAGGTTCCCACAAAGTAAGTTATACATTGTATCTCAGTAGTATAAACACCTGATATACTTCTAAAGTCTTGAAAGTTGTATGACTACATTGTTCAAATCCAATCATTCTAATGATTTTTAATAGAATTTGACAAGTATTACAGATTACATTTGATTCTCTTTATATTGAATTTATTTCATTTTAAATGGTCAGTAGTGACTTACACTAAGAAAAGTATCAACACAACACTACATCATAGCTACTAGTTATCTAAAACATTTATATGAATGATCTTTTAATGTTCTCAGATCCTAGTCCCAAATCTACTAAACTAAAATCTCTGGGGGATTGGCCTAGAAAACTATACTTTAAAAAATCATGATGATTCTACTCATTTAGCCCAACCCTCTGATTTTTTTTTTTCTCCTGTAAAAAAATAAAAGAGTTAAATGATTTCCATCACCACTCATATTTAGACTTTATTTCTGGTTATTTCTTTATATTTCATTTTTACTTGCATATTGATTTTATGTTGATCATTTGATTTATTTGCATTGCTTGATTATAAGGTCTATCATTCCTTACATTGATTTGCTCGACTGTGCCATATGAGTAGAAGATTAATTTAGTTTGTGAGCAGTCATAAACCCCCAACTCATCAGGACTCACTATATATCTAGAGTTACAAGCAGAGTTCTTTCACAACTCATAACCCATGATCAGCATTTGCTATTTTTATTTCCCTAGTAAAATACTTTTATTATTTTAAAAAACTGAGGAAGGATATAGATAAGTACAGCTGAACCAGATGGAGCTGAAATATTTAGGCCTAAGAACATAAAAAATATTATAGTTTGGCAGACTAAAGGTGATACCCAATACCCTATCTCTGACAAGGAAGTTTAGGGGGATTAATAGTTACTCTTTCTGCCATAAATCCCTGAAGGTATAGGAAAGATCCTTAACCCTCTTCTTTATTAAATACTGTTGTTGTTGTTATGTGACGTCGAGTCACCCCTGACTCAGAGCGACCCCTCCTTGGATTTCCGAGGCAGTATCACCACAGAAGTAGATTGCCCCATCTTCATTTCAAGGAGTGGCTGGTGGGTTTGAATCATCAGCCTTCTGGTTAGCAGTCAAGTGCCTTAGGCATTATGCTACCAGAGCTCCCTTATTAAATACTAGTTGTGGACTAATTTTACCCATATATTTTCTAAGTTCTTTTTAACTTGTTTCTATTTCCTAGCTCGTTTGCTGTACACTCTTAATGAATTCTATATAACCTACTCTGTAAGGTAGTAGGATTTCTTTTCATCCTAACTTGTTTTCTATAGTTTCAAGGATTGCTCCCTCACATTGGGCAAGTTTGTGTTCATGTTAGTCACATCTGTAATGATCTTAATGCAGAGAGTTCTTTTAGGTGTTTTCTGGATAGAAGAACATGTTTTAGCAGCTGAAGATACTTTATCCCTTCATCATTTTCTTTTCTGTGGATATTTCTAAATCATGTGTTTCCCCATTGAAACCCTCAGTTAGATGAACTTGGTGTTTTACATAAGAGTTTACTTTTGGTTTTATTTCTATGTCTTTCATGATGAGCATTATTAATAAACATACATACTTTTATATTTCAACATATTTCTATTTAGTGAGGGAATTAACTGGCTATGATTCTTGACCTTTAGAAGTGCTCAAAAGGAGCCCCGATGGCCCAATGTTTAAGCATTCTGCTGCTTATCTAAAGGTTGGCTAGTATGAAACCACCCAGCAGCTCTAGGGAGAAAGACCTGGCAATTTGCTTTCTTAAAGATTTGATCCAAGAATCTCTGTGGCAGGTCTACTCTGTCATGAAAGTATTATGAGTCAGAATCAGCTTAACAATCCCAGCATCAGTAACAGAAGTTCTCAATGGAAGGATGTTGCGTTGTTGTTGTTAGGTGCCATGGAGTCGGCTCGGACTCAGGGACACTATGTAGAACAGAACAAAACACTGCCCTGCCTGTGCCATCCTCACAATCTTTGCTATGCTTGAGCCCATCGTCACAGCTACTGTGTCAATCCATCTTGTTGAGGTCATTCCCCTTTTTCAATGACCACCTACTTTACCAACCATAATATCATTCTCTAGGGAATGGTCCCTTTTGACAACATGACAAAGTAAGTGAGATGATGTCTGGTTCTTCTCGCTTCCAAGGACCATACTGGTTGCATTTCTTCCAGGACAGAATTGTTCACTCTTCTGGCAATCCGTGGTACTTTCGGTATTCTTTGCCAACACCACAATTTAAAGTCATGAACTCTTCTTCAGTCTTTCTTATTCATTGCTTAGCTTTCACGTGCATATTAAGTGACTGAAAATACCTTGGTGTCTCAAGCACAATTTAGTTTTTGAAAAGACTTCTTTGCTCTTTTCCAATTTGAAGAGGTCTTTTGCAGCAGTTTTGCCCAGTGCAATATGTCATCTGATTTCTTGACTGCTGCTTCCATGGGTATTGATTGTATATATGAATAAAATGAAATCCTTGACAACTTCAATCTTCTCTATATTTATCATGATGTGGCTTATTGGTCCAGTTGTTAGGATTTTTGTTTCCTTTATGTTGAGGTGTTTTCCATACTAAAGGCTATTATAGTCTTGATCTTCATCGGTAAGTGTGTCAAGTCTTCCTCACTTTCAGCAAGCAAGGTTGTATCATATGCATATCACAGGTTGTTCATGAGTATTCCTCAAATCCTGATCCCATTCTTTTCTTCATGTAGTACAGTTTCTTGGATTGTTTGCTCAGTACACAGATTGAATAAGTATGGTGAAAGGATACAACCCTAACACACACCTGTCCTGATTTGAAACTATGAAGTATCCCCTTTTTCTGTTCAAATGACAGCCTCTTGGTTTATGGACAGTTTCCCCATGAGCATAATAAAGTTTTCTGGAATTCTCATTCTTTGCAATGTTATCAGTGATTTATTATGATCCACACATTGCATATTCAATAAAATGTATTTAAACATATTTCTGGTATTCTATGCTGTCAGCCAAGATCCATCTGACATTAATAATGATATCTCCTGTTCCACATCCTCTTCTGAATCTGGCTTGAATTTCTGGCAGTTCCCTGTCAATATACTACTGCAACTCTTCTTGAATTCTCATCAGCCAAATTTGACTAGCATGTGATATTAATGACCCAAAACACTGTTCAGTAATTTCCACATTCTGTTGGATCATTTCTCTTTGGAATGGGCAGAAATATGGATAGCTTCCAGTCTGTTGGGAGCTCTGGTGGTGCTTATGGCATTTTTGGTTATTGTGGACTTTGAGAAAAATTTTTCACCTTCAACTTGAACTTGCATATGAGCAATTGATGGTCTGATCCATAGTTGGCACCTGGTTTTGTTTTGACTGATGATGTAGCTTCTCTATCACTTCTTTCCACAATTGTAGTTGATTTGATTCCTATGGATTGCATGTATAACCATCATTTATGTTATTGAAAAAAGGTAACCTGAGGGCTGGCAGTTCGAACCCACCAGCCACTCCTCAGAAAGAAGGTTGGGCAATCTACTTCTGTAGTGACACTGTCTAGGAAACCCAAGGAGGGGTCGCTATGAATTGGATCTGACTCCATGGCAGTGATTTTTATTTTTTTCCCAGTCTGTTAGCCAGGTACTTGTCTTCCAAATTCCATGGCATAAATGAATAAGAGCCTTCAGTGCTGCATCCATTTGTTGAGACATCACAATTGATATTTGGTCAATTCCTGGAGCATTGTTTTTTTTTTTTTTTTTTTTTTTCCAATTCCTTCAGTGCAACTTCAGTACCATTGCTTCTTGATCATATGCTACCCTCTGAAATGACTGAATGTTGACCAATTATTTTTTGATGCAGTGACTCTGTATATTTCTCCCATCTTCTTTTGATGCTTCTTCCATTGCTTTGTATTTTGCCCACAAAATCCTTCAATATCGCAATTTGGGCCTTGATTTTTTTCTTCAATTCTTTCAGCATGACAAATGCTGAGTGTATTCTTCCATTTTGTTTTCTAACTCCAGGTCTTTGCACATTTCGTTATAATACTTTACTTTGTCTTCTCAAGCCGCCCTTTGAAATATTTTGTTCAGCACTTTTATTTCAGCATTCCTTCCATTTGCTTTAGCTACTCTCCATTCAAGAACAAATTTCAGAGTCTCTTCTGATTTCCATTTTGGTCTTTTCTTCCCTTCTTGTCTTTTTAATCACCGTTTGCTTCCATTATATATGATGCTCTTGATACCAAACCATAACTCTTCTAGTCTTCAGTTATGGTGTTCAATACATCAAATCTATTCTTCAAATAGTCTGTAAATTCAAGTGGGACATAAATAAAAAGTCATATTTAGGTTCTTGTGGACTTTTAAAAAAAATTTAGCTTCAACTTGAACTTGCATATGAGCAATTGATGGTCTGTTCCACAATTGGTACCTGGCTTTGTTTTGACTGATGATAGAGCTTCTCTATCACCTCTTTCTACAAATGTAGTTGGTTTAATTCCTATGCATTGCATGTATAACCACAATTTATGTTGTTAAAAAAAAGTATTTTCAATGAATAGTTGTTGTTGTTATGTGCCATCGAGTCAAAGCTGACTCGTAAAGTGACTCATAAGTGGCTAAAGCACTTGACTGCTAACCAGAAGGCTGGTGGTTCAAACCCACCAGCCACTCCTTGGAAGGAAGGTTGGGCAATCCTACTTCCTTAGTGATACTGCCTCAGAAACCCAAGGAGGGGTCGTTATGAATTGGGGCCGACTCAATGGCACATAACAACAACAACAACAACAACATTTGCAATGAATAAGTCATTGGATTTGCAAAATTCTATCATGAGATCTCCAGCGTCATTTCTATTACTAAAGCCATATTTTCCTGCTACTGAAGTGTCTTTTTTTCCCAGTTTTCACATTCCAATCACCAGTAATTATCAACATATGTTGATTACATGTTTGGTCAATTTCAGACTGCAGAAGTTGATAAAAATTTCAAATTTTTCATCTTTGGCTTTAGTGGTTGGTGTGTAAAATTGAATAATAGTAGTGTTAACAGGTTCTCCTTGTAGGTGTATAAATATTATCCTATTACTGACAGCATTATAGTTCAAGATAGATCTTGAAATGTTCTTTTTTGATAATGAATGCAGTGTCATTCCTCTTCAATTTGTCATTCCTGGAATAGTAGACAATATAATTGTCTGGTTCAAGATGGTCAATATCAGTCAATTTCAGCTCACTATTGCCTAGGATATCGACCTTTATGCATTCCATTTTATTTTTGACAACTTGCAATTTTCCTAGATTCATACTTCATACATCCCACATTCTAATTTTTCCTGATTATTTGCATGTTTTTCTTCCATTTTCAGTCATGCCACATTAGCAAATGAAAAAGCCTGAAAACTTTACTCTATCCATGTCATTAAGGTCGACTTTACTTTGAGGAGGCAGCTCTTTCCCATTTATATTTTGAGTGACTTTCAATTGAGGGGCTCATCTTCTGGCACTATATTGGAAAATGTTTCATTACTGTTCATAAAATTTTTGAGTAATATATCAGACAGTGTTTCACTGCTATTCATAAGGTTTTCAGTGTCCAATTTTTCAAAAAGTGGATGTCACCATCCTTCTTCCTCATCTGTCTTATTCTGGAAGCTCTGCTGAAACTTGTCCAACATGGGTGACCTTGGTACTATTTGAAATACCAGTGGCATAGATTCCAGCCTTACAGCAATAGGCAAGCCACCACATTATGACAAAGTGACAAAAGAGTGATGGAAAAATGTTGCAGATAATGTAATAATAATAATAATAAAATCCTTTTTCTAACTAGGGGAAAATCATTCTTTCATTTATTCATTTGTTCATTCAACAATTGCCTTGTGAGTGCTTACCATCTGTCAGGTCCTCCCCTGCCCCCCGCTACCACCGGTGCTGGGGATACAATAGTAAGGGTGAAAAAATATATATCTGTGCACATGGAACTTCATTCTATTTGTATGAGCAATACAAAGTGAACTAGAGAGACATGGAAACAACCTAAGGACCCATCAACAGATGAATGGGTAAGTAAAGTATGGAACATACACACAATGGAATACTACCCAGCAATAAAGAAAAATGAATTACAAAAACTTCACATAAGTTGGATGAACCTGGAAGATATTATGTTGAGTGAAATAAGTCAATCACAGAAATACAGTATCTCTCTTTTATGAAATGACATGAATAGATGAAAATACAGAAATCTGTTCATTACTGGTTACCAGGGATGGGGTGGAGAGGAAAGAATGAGAAGTGTTCCCTAGGTAGTAGACACTTTCTGTTTATAGAAATGGGAATGGTGGCACTGAATGAGTAAATCTGCACAGCATAACCAATGGAACTAATGTCAATAAGAGGTACAGAAGGAAAAGGGATTAATGGGCAAATGCTGGTTGTGTATGATTTTGCAGTAAAGATAACAATCAAAAAATTGGAAGGAGAGCTACCAATGCTGCTACTAATTAGACATATCCAAACACTTCACGGAATCAGTTCTCTTGGTTTGGGAGCTTAGGTCTATGATCTCATGGCACAATCCAATTAATTGAGATAATATAATTCTTAATGTTCTACCTCCCAGTATGACACGTAGAATCTGAAGTCTTAAAAGCACACTAGCAGACATGTAAGATACAACTACCAGTCTTTATTCATTTGAAACAAGAGAGAAAAAAGGAAACTCAAGAATCAGACAAGAAATTGGACAACAGGAACCACTACTTCCTCTACTTTGAGACCAGAGGAATTAGATGGTGCCTGGCTACCAGTAATGAGTATTCTGATCAGAGACAAGATAGATAAATCTTGATGAAAAAGAAATCTGGAACAGAACTTCAATTTCTTAAAGAGTCAAGATGTATTGGACCTATTGAGACTAGAGGAGTCCCCAAGACTGTGGACTGGAGTTGCTTTTAAGACCTTGAGTTGAAACTATCCTCTGAAGTCACTTTCAAATTAAATGTTTAGCCCAAAGAGTAAGTATTGTCATCCTTGAGTATTGTGTTTCCTTTAAAAAAAAAAAAAAAATCTATATAAGACCAAAAGTCCAGCAACTATTTTAAAGCATAAATGAGAAGGTATTGTGTGTTGGGGGGCAGGGATATTAAGTAAAGGAAAGTGAAACAATTAGAACAGAAAAAAAAGGGAATACTGACAAAATGTGAAGAAAGTAACCAATGCCACTCATCATTCTGTCTAGAAACTGGAATAGGCACAAGTTTTTCCGTATACATTTTTACCAAAAAATAAAATAAAATTTATAAAAATGAACTAGAAAGACAAGGGAGTAAATAATGAGAGATAGTGACATGAGCTAAGGAGAAAAAATGAAGCAGGTAAAAAGGTGTATGGAATGTTGGAGCCAGGTGGGGACTGAAGCTTTAGGCAGGTGATCAGAGAGGGTCTCAGAGAGATGACTGAAGTATGTGAGGGAACTAAAGATCTCTGAAGAAGGCAAAAACTCAGGTGGAAGGGAAAGAGCTGTGTAACTTGATCAGAGAGAAGGATGGGTAAGTGGATGGAGATGAGGAGGTCAAGGAGAGTCAAATCACAAAATATCTTTTTGATAATATGAAAAATTTGGTCTTTTACTCTGAGTTAGAAGTCCCAGTGGTAGAGTGGTTAAAGCATTTGGCTGCTAACCAAAAGGTTGGTAGTTTGAATTCTCCAACTGCTCCATAGGAAAAAGGGAAAAAATGAGGCAGTTCTGCTTCTGTAGATTTACACACTTGGAAACCTCATGAGACATTTCTACGTCCTATAGGGTTGCTATGAGTTGGAATCTACTTGATAGCAGTGGGTGGTGTGGTGTGTGTTTACTCCAAGTAAGATGGAAATCATTGGAGGATTTTGAGCAACTACTGATCTAATTATTTTTAATTGCTTTACCTTAACAGCCCTATTCAGAAAAATTGCAAGGAAGCAAGAGCAGTGTCAGGGACCATGGGGAATCTATTACCTTAATGTAGGTGAGAGATGGTTAAGCCATAGGTAAGAGACAGGGCAGTGGAGTGGTGAAAAATAGAATGTGGGTGTAATTTGAAAGTAGAACCCAGTACTGTCTGAATTGGAAAACAGTTTCAAATAAATTATCATTTTTCCTGGCAATAGAAACTAGAAGAATTGGGTTGCATTCACTGAGATGGAGATTATAGAACCTATTGTTATGGCGGAAATTTCAAGAGTTACTGTAAGTAAATCATGACATAAGTATAACTGAAAGGATATTTCATATCAAGGGTAGTAGTCCTATTTAATAAATTCTTGTTGGTATGTGGTTCCAGTTAGAATGGGGGTTTAAGCAGAGTCATAAAGGATGAATCACAGGCTCAGTAGGATTTTAAATCAGTTCCCACAGTTCCTGAATATGGCATAGAGATATTGGGGGTAGGGTCTGTTCTCATACCCAAGGCCTCTGGATGTAACAAATGGATTATGCCAATAAGTAGTTCAAACCTTCTTAGAGGTGCCATTGTAAAGGTTAGCCAATCCCTATGGGAACTTGGTTGTATTCTATAACACACAGCGGCGCCATGAGTTGGAATTGACTGATGGTAATTGGTTTCTTGGTTTTGTTCTGACATTCAGTGTATTTCTATTCACACAATGTGAGAAGTCTTTTCTTAGAGGCATGCCATAATTACTCAAGAGAATGAACCTAAGTGGGGGTTTAATGAACTCTTAAGATCATTTTGCAAAAGGCTGCTAAGTCACTTTTCCTAAGGAGACTTGTGCTGGCTACTAAGACCTTGTGCTCTGCCAGGCTTAGAAAGAGTAGCTGTTCTATTACTATAGTTCCTTGCATCATATGAGAATTTCTTGACCTTCTGCTGCTCACACTTACAACACTAGCATCCTTAAGCCCATATTGGTTGCCATTAACCTTTGCTCATACCCAAGTATGATCATACTTTGTGTGGCAATCTCCTTGATTAAAAAACACCAACACAACTCCACACACCAATGTTTACTAACTTTTCACAATGATGTGTTGCATATTTCCTTCAAGTCTTTTTCTATTAATGTACAAATATAATCATTAGAAGATTTGACTTCACAAATATAAACTGGATCTGGGTAAATTCATGAGAGGAGAATATGGGTATTCCAGAGGATTAAAAGGAAACTGAATGTTGAAGAATCAGACTCAGTAGTAAAAGGACTCCCATGGTAGTGCAGGCAGGGACATGAAGGAGAACCTTTCATGGGGTCATAGTTGGGATAAATGTGCTTGAATAATTTTCAGTGTGTTATCTGTCTTCTCAAGTGCTAAAGTCTCAGACACAGGAGGTGGGGGGGGAGCCAGGTCTAGACAGAGTGGAGGGATCAAGATAAAAGGAGGGATACAGGCCACACACCCAAGAAGCAGGAAGGGGGGGGGCAGAGCTGATGGAGTCCCTATATCTAGGTAAGGGAAGGGCGGAGAGGTTTTGAACAGCTAAGGAAGACAAACTTGTCTGTCAGTTTGTCATACTGTGGTAGCATGTTGCTGTGAGGCTTGAGAAGAATTATGGGATGACATCAAGAAAGTCATCCATGAAGAAAGCAAGAGATCATTAAAAAGATGAGAAAGGAAGAAAAAAAACAAATGGATGTCATAAGAGACTGAAAATTGCCCTTGGGCATAGAGTAGCTAAAGCAAATGGAAGAAATGACAAGATAAAAGAGTTGAACAGATTATCTCAAAGAGCAACTCAAACAGACAAAGCCGATTACTATAAAGAAATGTGCAAAGACCTGGAGTTGGAAAGCCAAAAGGGAAGAACACGATCAGCATTTCTCCAGCTGAAAGAACTGTGCTAGAGGGATGAGAAGTCACGTGTCTGTGTGAAAGGACCCTGAAGACAAGAGCTACCCTGTGGCCTACTTAGGCCAAGGGTCTCATGTGAGTTGCTGCTAGTCTTCAGAGATCTATAAATCCAAAAAGAGTCAAAGTTGATCTTATCGACAAAATTTAAGCATTGCATTGCAATATGGAAAGATTCTATGGGCAAAATATTGAATGATGCAGGAAACATCAAAAGAAGATAAAAGGAATACACAGAGTCACTTACTAAAAAGAAATGGTCAATGTTCATCCATTTCAGGAGGTAGCATATGATCAAGAACAAATGGTATTGAAGAAAGAAGTTGAAGCTGCACTGAAAGAATTGGCGAAGAACAAGGAATTGAAGGAATTACCCATTGAGATGTTTCAACAAACAGATGCTGCACTGGAGGCACTCACTTGGCTATGCCAAGAGATTTGGAAGACAGCTACCTGGCCAACTGACTGGAAGAGATCCATATTTGTACCCATTGCAAAGAAAGGTGAACCAACAGAATGTGGAAATTATCAAACAATATCATTAATATCACATGCAAGTGAAATCTTACTGCAACAATATATTGGCAGAGAACATCCAGAAATGCAAGCTGAATTCAGAAGAGGACATGAAATCAGGGATATCTTTGCTGATGTCATATAGACCTTGGCTCAAAGCAAAGACTACCAGAAAGATGTTTACTTATGTTTTATTGACTATGCAAAGGCATTTGATTGTGTGGATCATAGCAAATTATGGGTAACATTGAAAAGAATGGGAATTCCAGAACACTTAGTTTTACTCACTAGGAACATGTACATAGACCAAGAGGCTATGTTCAAATGGAACAAGGGGATGCTACTTGGTTTAAAATCAAGAAAGAAGTGTGTCAAGGTTGTATCCTTTGACCATACTTATTTAATCTATATGCTGAGCAAATAATCTAAGAAGCTGGACTATATGAAGAAGTACGTGGGATCAGGATTGGAGGATGAATCATTAACAACTGATGACACAACTTTGCTTGCTGAAAGTGAGGACAACTTGAAGCACTTATTGAGGAAGATTAAAGAATACAGTCTGTAGTATGGATTACATCACAATATAAAGAAAACAAAAATTCTCACAATTGGACCTATAAGCAGCATCACAATAAATGGGGAAAAGATTGAAGTTGTCAAAGACTTCACAATGCTTGTTTTTACAATTGATATCAATGGAAGAAGCAGTCAGGACATTAGATGATGTATAGCATTGGGCAAATCATCTGCAAAAGAACTCTTTCAAGTGCTGAAGAGCAAAGATATCTCCTTGAGGACTATTGTGTGCCCGACACAAACCATGGTATTTTCAGTCACCTGATAAGCATGTGAGAACTGCACAATGAGCAAGGAAGACTAAAGAAGAGTTGATACTTTTGAGTTGTGGTGCTGGCAAAGAATGCTGGGAGTACTATGGACTGCTAAAAGATCTAACAAATCTGTCCTGGAGGAAGTGCAGCCAGAATGTTCCTTGGTGGCAAAAATGACCAGACTTCATCTCAACTATTTTGATCATATCAGAAGGGACCATATCCTGGAGAAGGAGGTCATGCTTGGCAAGGTGGAAAGTCCACGAAGGAGGGGAAGGCCCTCAACCAGATTTATTGACACAGTGGCTGCAGAGAAGGTCTCAAGTATAGCAAGGATTATGGAGCAGGCTCAGAACTGGGCATTGTTTCGTTTGCAGTGCATATGGTCGCTAGGAGTCGGAAGCGACTCCACGGCACCTAACAACGAAGTCTCAGAAATGAGATTTGATTGGTTGGGTCCATTGGACGCTTCAGTTCAATGCTCACCCATTGGGGCAAATGATTGATATTGATTGTGAGCTCACCAAAATGTATTTAATGTAATGTTATCTGAAAAAAAAAAAAAAGAGGAAATCATTGGAAGGAAGGTTGGGTAATCTACTTCCATAGAGATACTGCCTCGGAAACCCAAGGAGGGGTCGCAATGAGTCAGGTCTGACTTGACGGCACATCACAGCAACAATAACAAAACTGAAAAGTAAATATCACAAATGTCTACTTGAAGTGATATTTTAAACCAGTGAAAAAAAGTAGTGTTGAACATATGATTGAGGGATCTTTTTAAAAATCAACTAGTGAAGAGTTAGAGTTCTATGTTATACTAATAGGAATTCCAGATGAGCTAAAGAATGAAGAATAAAGCTTAAATTTAAAAATCAGGATAACCAAAGAATTAAAATCAAATAAAAGGTCAAATAGAAATAAAATTGCCAGGTGTGATTATTTTTTAAATAAGAATGATTCTATTTGTCAAAAGTAAAAAAGCAAGAAAAAGACATATTGGAAATTTATATTTCACTTAGCAAGCAGAGAGTTAATATTTCTAATAGCTTTTATAAATCAATATGAAAAAGGTGAACACCCCAAAGAACTTTAACTTGTATTTTGCTAAAGAAGAAATGTAAATGGTCAAAGAATATGTGAAAATACATTCACTCTTATTACCATTCAAAGAAATAAAATGAAAATAGCAATGAGATGCCATTTATGTTTACTAAATTGTCAACGATATTAAAAATTATATCAAGTAGTATACATCAGTAAACATTTATTTTTTTGAGAGTAAAAGGAGATTCCCGGAGGCGGGGCAAGATGGCGGACTATGCAGGAGGACTGCACAGACCCTCTTCAACAAAGAAAAGGGAAACCAATTAACACAAATACAGAAGATAATCTTGGACCCCTGAGCCTTGAAGGAAAGGATGCAGATTTGGACTAAACCCCAACTAGCAGAAGAATTTGCGTGAAAAT
>NW_006921794.1:5903328-5904522 GCF_000298275.1 Orycteropus afer afer
TTTTTTTTTTTTAACTGATATTCTAATAGTAAAGATTTTGCTATAGTTCTAAATTGTTGCTGAAAGTAAAAGAAACCAAATATGGTCAACTTAAGCAAAAGAATGTTTGTGTTGGCATGGTATTATGGTATCTCATGGAGTCTAAAATGGTGCAGAATAGTCAGTTCTTGGCAATAACAGTAATTCAGGCAACTTTAGGGACCATGTGAGGAGGATTCTTGGTATTGGGAAGAATCAGAGCTGCTCTTGGGAAGCCTATCTCTTTGAAGTATGTCAATGTCACTCTTAACCTATGGCTGTAGGACTTGAATGAAACTTTTTTGTGTGTGATGAAGGGTAGTTGACTCTACAGTCTAATGAACTGAACTGATACATTCCATTTTTGTATAAACTAACATAACAATACCACCACTCATCTGTCAATTTGTTGTACTGTGATGGCTTGCATGTTGCTGGAAGGCTGCAGGCTATACCACTTGTATTTCAAATACCAGCAGGGTCACTCATGGTGGACAGGTTCAAGGAGAGCTTCCAGACTAAGACAGACTCAGAAGAAGGAAGGGGCCATGCACTTCTCAAAGAATTGGCCTGTGAAAACCCTATGAATAGTAGTGAAAAATCATCTGATATATTACTGAAAAACTTTATGAATAGTCTTGAAACATTATCTGATATAGTGCCAGAAGATGAGCCCTTCGGGTGAGAAGGCACTTAAAATATGACTGGGGAAGGGCTGCCTCCTCAAAGTAGAGTTGACCTTAATGACGAATGGTGTAAACCTTTTGGAAGCTCCATTTGCTAATGTATCACAACTAAAAACAGGAAGAAACAGCGGGAAACATCCATTAATAATTAGAACACAGATTGTTTAAAGTATGAATCTAGGGAAATTGTAAGTTCTCAAAAACAAAACGAAACTCAAAAAGATCAATATCCTAGGCATTAGTGGGCTGAAATGGACTGGTTTGGACCATTTTAAATCAGACAACCATAAGATTTACTATGCCTGGAATGACAATGAAAAGGAATGGCAGTATGGCATTCATCATCTCAAAAAATGTTTCAGGATGTATCCTGAAGTACAATGCTGTCAGTGATAGGATAATATCCATCCATATGCCTACAAAGGGGAGCTCTGGTAGCATAGTGCCTAAGGCACTTGACTGCTAACCAGAGGGCTGGCGGTTCAAACCC